>NC_091306.1:27117586-27125086 GCF_038502225.1 Cherax quadricarinatus | reverse complement strand
GGAGAGAGTATGGAGGAGGTGAACGTATTCAGATATTTGGGAGTGGACGTGTCAGCGGATGGGTCTATGAAAGATGAGGTGAATCATAGAATTGATGAGGGAAAAAGAGTGAGTGGTGCACTTATGAGTCTGTGGAGACAAAGAACTTTGTCCTTAGAGGCAAAGAGGGGAATGTATGAGAGTATAGTTTTACCAACGCTCTTATATGGGTGTGAGGCATGGGTGATGAATGTTGCAGCGAGGAGAAGGCTGGAGGCAGTGGAGATGTCATGTCTGAGGGCAATGTGTGGTGTGAATATAATGCAGAGAATTCGTAGTTTGGAAGTTAGGAGAAGGTGCGGGATTACCAAAACTGTTGTCCAGAGGGCTGAGGAAGGGTTGTTGAGGTGGTTCGGACATGTAGAGAGAATGGAGTGAAACAGAATGACTTCAAGAGTGTATCAGTCTGTAGTGGAAGGAAGGCGGGGTAGGGGTCGGCCTAGGAAAGGTTGGAGGGAGGGGGTAAAGGAGGTTTTGTGTGTGAGGGGCATGGACTTCCAGCAGGCATGCGTGAGCGTGTTTGATAGGAGTGAATGGAGACAAATGGTTTTTAATACTTGACGTGCTGTTGGAGTGTGAGCAAAGTAACATTTATGAAGGGATTCAGGGAAACCGGCAGGCCGGACTTGAGTCCTGGAGATGGGAAGTACAGTGCCTGCACTCTGAAGGAGGGGTGTTAATGTTGCAGTTTAAAAACTGTAGTGTAAAGCACCCTTCTGGCAAGACAGTGATGGAGTGAATGATGGTGAAAGTTTTTCTTTTTCGGGCCACCCTGCCTTGGTGGGAATCGGCCAGTGTGATAATAAAAATAATAAATAATAATATATATATATATATATATATATATATATATATATATATATAGATATATATATATATATATATATATATATATATATATATATATATATATATATATATATATATATACAGTGGTCCCTCGTTTTTCGTAATTAATCCGTTCCTGGAGCAGTTACTATAAACGAAATTTACGATTTACGAATCAATTTTCCCCATAAGAAATAATGTAAATACAATTAATCCGTTCCTGACACCCAGAAGTATTAAAACAAAAAAAATTTTAACATGAAATATACATGTAGTACATAAACAATACAATGGGAAATGATGAATGAAACATTAACAGCATAACACTTACCTTTATTGGAGATTCTTCTTAGTGTATGGGAGACTGGAGGAGGAGAGAGAGTGGATTGTTTATAGTTTGGAAGGGGAATCCTCTTCCATCAACACCTCAGGTACCATTTGCTTTTCTGGGGTTGCTTCTCTTCTCTGTTTCTTAATGCCACTAGGACCACCTTGAGAGTCACTGGAGTCCTGTCTCACAAAATAACTGTGGAGAGAGCTCTGTTTCTGGTGTCTCTTTAACACTTCCCTAAAATGGCCCAAGACTTTGTCACTGTACATGTTGCCAACCTGGCTTGAACAACCTTGTTAGGGTGATGTTTCTCCATAAAGCTTTCCATCTTACCCCACATAGTAAAAATTTCTTTAATTTCTGAAGAATGCACCTTCTTCCATCTCTCTTCCTCCTCCTCTGCAGCAAGATTCTGAGCTGCGAAGTGTTGCTCTTCCTGCTGAAGCTCTTGCAGCTCCTCAGTGATGAGCTCTTCATTGTGGTCTTCCACCAATTCTTCCACATCCTCCAAACTCACATCCAACCCCATGGAACTCCCCAGTGCCACAATTGATTTTACAACAGACATAGGCTCATTAGGGTCAGTCCCGAATCCTTCAAAATCCCTCTTGTCGACACAATCTGGCCACAATTTTCTCCACGCAGAGTTCCAAGTCCTGGTAGTCACTCCCTCCCAAGCCATACCTATAAGGGTTATGCAGTGGAGGATGCTGAAGAGTTCTCTCCAAAATTCCCTTAGGGTCATGTGAGTGTCTGTGGTCACAGTCAAGCACCTGTGAAACATTGCTTTTGTGTAGAGTTTTTTAAAGTTTGCAATAACCTGCTGGTCCATGGGCTGGAGGAGAGGAGTGGTATTCGGGGGCAAGAACTTTACTGTGATGAACCCAAACTCCTCGAAAATTAGGTCATCCAAGTTTAGAGGATGAGCAGGTGCATTGTCCATTACTAGCAGGCACTTGAGATCCAATTTCTTTTCCAGGAGATACTCCTTCACACTAGGGCCAAACACTTCATTGAACCACTCGACGAAAATTTCCCTCGTGACCCATGCCTTACTATTAGATTTCCAAAACACACACAATTTACTCTTCATAACATTATTTTTCCTGAACACTCTGGGATTTTCAGAATGGTACACTAGTAATGGCTTCACTTTGAAATCCCCACTAGCATTAGCACAGAACATTAGTGTCAGCCTGTCTTTCATAGGCTTGTGTCCTGGCATTGCCTTTTCCTCTTATGTAATGAAGGTCCTCTTTGGCATTTTCTTCCAAAAGAGGCCTGTTTCGTCACAATTGAACACTTGTTCAGGTTTCAGTCCTTCAGCCTCTATGTACTCCTGGAACTCATGCACATATTTTTCAGCCGCCTTGTGGTCCGAACTGGCAGCCTCACCATGCCTTACCACTCGTATGCCAGTACGGTTTTTAAATCTCTCAAACCAGCCTTTGCTGGCCTTAAATTCACTCACTTCACCACTATTTGCAGGCAATTTCTTTACCAAATCTTCATGCAACTGCCTAGCCTTTTCACAAATAATCGAAGTCATAAGAGTATCTCCTGCTAATTGTTTCTCATTTATCCACACCAATAATAACTTCTCAACCTCTTCCAGTACTGATCTCATTTTTGTCAGCATAGTTACTCCCTTCGCAACAACAGCATCCTTTATTTCCTTTTTCTTGGCCACTATGGAACATAAGGTTGTGTAGGGTTTCTTATACATCCTGGACAGTTCGGCCACACTTGTACCACTTTCATATTGTTCAATGATGGTTTTCTTAAATTCAATCGTATTTCTCACCTTCTTTACCACAGGCTTGGCACTAGGAGCTTTCTTTGGAGCCATGCTAGCTTATTTAGTACTTGCAAGCATTAAAATAAATGGAATATTATGAAATATTTCGCTGGAGCACGTGAGGGGACCTTCGCTCACTGGTAAACAATGCCAGACTGGCTGCTGCCCTGGCTCATGCCGTGGGTACGCGTCCCGGACGAACTACGACTCGCGAGTCAACCTATGAAAAGCGAGTCCATGTTTATACGAAAATACCTCAATGATTGGCGAATTTTACGATTGCTGGGAACTACGAAAAGCGGGGGACCACTGTATATATATATATATATATATATATATATATATATATATATATAATATGTATATATATAATATATATTTATTTATATATATATATATATATATTCATATATATATATATATAAATATATATATATATTCATATATATATATATATATATATATGTATATATATATACATACATATATATATATATATATATATATATATATATATATATATATATATATATATATATATATATATATATACATATATATATATATATCTATATATATATATATATATATATATATATATATATATATATATATATATATATATATATATATATATATATATATATATCGTGCCGAATATGTAAAACTGGTCAGTTAGCAAGAACTCATTTAAAATTAAGTCCTTTCCAAAATTTTCTCTTATACGTTTAAAGATATATTTTTTTCATTAATGTTATTGTAAAAATTTTTAATTTTGCACCAAAAGGAACTTAGAAAACTTACCTAACCTGATTATAACAAGCGCAATTTATTTTAGCCTAACCCAACTAAATATATTTTAGATTTGTTTACAGTAATTTAATACTAAACAAACACAATGAAATATATTTTTTTCGTTAGGTTCAGAATGATTTTGGCGAAATTATTGCATACACAAATTTTCGCTTGTCCTGTACGGCAAGATGATCGTTGCTATTTAAGCCAAGAACGCAAGTTCTGCCTATTCGGCACGATATATATATATATATATATATATATATATATATATATATATATATATATATATATATATATATATATATATATATTGTCGTGACGATTAGGCAGAACTTGCGATCTTGGCTTAAATAGCAACGCTCATCTTGCCATATAGCACAAGTGAAAATTTGTGTATGCAATAATTTCGCCAAAATCATTCTGAACCTAACGAAAAAAATATATTTCACTGTGTTTGTTTAGTATTAAATTACTGTAAACAATTCTAAAATATATTTAGTTGGGTTAGGCTAAAATAAATTGTTCTTGTTATAATAAGGTTAGGTAAGTTTTCTAAGTTCCTTTTGGTGCAAAATTATAAATTTTTACATAAACATTAATGAAAAAATATATCTTTAAACGTATAAGAGAAAATTTCAGAAAGGACTTAATTTTAAATGAGTTCTTGCTAATTGACCAGTTTTACATATTCGGCACGACATATATATATATATATATATATATATATATATATATATATATATATATATATATATATATATATATATATATATATATATATATATATATATATATATATACATATATATGTATATATATTTACATATATATACATATATATATATATATATATATATATATATATATATATATATATATATATATATATATATATATATATATATATATATATATATATATATATATATATGTATATGTATATATATATATATATATATATATATATATATATATATATATATATATATATATATATATATATATATATATATATATATATATATATATATATATTTATCACACTGGCCGATTCCCACCAAGGCAGGGTGGCCCGAAAAAGAAAAACTTTCACCATCATTCACTCCATCACTGTCTTGCCAGAAGGGTGCTTTACACTACAGTTTTTTAAACTGCAGCATTAACACCCCTCCTTCAGAGTGCAGGCACTGTACTTCCCATCTCCAGGACTCAAGTCCGGCCTGCCGGTTTCCCTGAATCCCTTCATAAATGTTACTTTGCTCACACTCCAACAGCACGTCAAGTATTAAAAACCATTTGTCTCCATTCACTCCTATCAAACACGCTCACGCATGCCTGCTGGAAGTCCAAGCTCCTCGCACACAAAACCTCCTTTACCCCCTCCCTCCAACCTTTCCTAGGCCGATCCTTACCCCGCCTTCCTTCCACTACAGACTGATACACTCTTGAAGCCACTCTGTTTCGCTCCATTCTCTCTACATGTCCGAACCACCTCAACAACCCTTCCTCAGCCCTCTGGACAACAGTTTTGGTAATCCCGCACCTCCTCCTAACTTCCAAACTACGAATTCTCTGCATTATATTCACACCACACATTGCCCTCATACATGACATCTCCACTGCCTCCAGCCTTCTCCTCGCTGCAACATTCATCACCCATGCTTCACACCCATATAAGAGCGTTGGTAAAACTATGCTCTCATACATTCCCCTCTTTGCCTCAAAGGACAAAGTTCTTTGTCTCCACAGACTCCTAAGTGCACCACTCACCCTTTTTCCCTCATCAGTTCTATGATTCACCTCATCTTTCATAGACCCATCCGCTGACATGTCCACTCCCAAATATCTGAATACATTCACCTCCTCCATACTCTCTCCCTCCAATCTGATATCCAATCTTTCATCACCTAATCTTTTTGTTATCCTCATAACCTTACTCTTTCCTGTATTCACTTTTAATTTTCTTCTTTTGCACACCCTACCAAATTCATCCACCAATCTCTGCAACTTCTCTTCAGAATCTCCCAAGAGCACAGTGTCATCAGCAAAGAGCAACTGTGACAACTCCCACTTCATGTGTGATTCTTTATCTTTTAACTCCACGCCTCTTGCCAAGACCCTCGCATTTACTTCTCTTGCAACCCCATCTATAAATACATTAAACAACCTCGGTGACATCACACACCCTTGTCTACGGCCTACTGTTACTGGGAAATAATTTCCCTCTTTCCTACATACTCTAACTTGAGCCTCATTATCCTCGTAAAAACTCTTCACTGCTTTTAGTAACATACCTCCTACACCATACACCTGCAACATCTGCCACATTGTTCCCCTATCCACCCAGTCATATGCCTTTTCCAAATCCATAAATGCCACAAAGACCTCTTTAGCCTTATCTAAATACTGTTCACTTATATGTTTCACTGTAAACACCTGGTCCACACACACCCTACCTTTCCTAAAGCCTCCTTGTTCATCTGCTATCCTATTCTCCGTCTTACTTTTAATTCTTTCAATAATAACTCTACCATACACTTTACCAGGTATACTCAACAGACTTATCCACCTATAATTTTTGCACCCTCTTTTGTCCCCTTTGCCTTTATACAAAGGAACTATGCATGCTCTCTGCCAATCCCTAGGTACCTTACCCTCTTCCATACATTTATTAAATAATTGCACCAACCACTCCAAAACTATATCCCCACCTGCTTTTAACATTTCTATCTTTATCCCATCAATCCCGGCTGCCTTACCCCCTTTCATTTTACCTACTGCCTCACGAACTTCCCCCACACTCACAACTGGCTCTTCCTCACTCCTACAAGATGTTGTTCCTCCTTGCCCTATACACGAAATCACAGCTTCCCTATCTTCAGCAACATTTAACAATTCCTCAAAATATTCCCTCCATCTTCCCAATACCTCTAACTCTCCATTTAAAAACTCTCCTCTCCTATTTTTAAGTGACAAATCCATTTGTTCTCTAGGCTTCTTTAACTTGTTAATCTCACTCCAAAACTTTTTCTTATTTTCAACAAAATTTGTTGATAACATCTCACCCACTCTCTCATTTGCTCTCTTTTTACATTGCCTCACCACTCTCTTAACCTCTCTCTTTTTCTCCATATACTCTTCCCTCCTTGCATCACTTCTACTTTGTAAAAACTTCTCATATGCTAACTTTTTCTCCCTTACTACTCTCTTTACATCATCATTCCACCAATCGCTCCTCTTCCCTCCCACACCCACTTTCCTGTAACCACAAACTTCTGCTGAACACTCTAACACTACATTTTTAAACCTACCCCATACCTCTTCGACCCCACTGCCTATGCTCTCATTAGCCCATCTATCCTCCAATAGCTGTTTATATCTCACCCTAACTGCCTCCTCTTTTAGTTTATAAACCTTCACCTCTCTCTTCCCTGATGCTTCTATTCTCCTTGTATCCCATCTACCTTTTACTCTCAGTGTAGCTACAACTAGAAAGTGATCTGATATATATGTGGCCCCTCTATAAACATGTACATCCTGAAGTCTACTCAACAGTCTTTTATCTACCAATACATAATCCAACAAACTGCTGTCATTTCGCCCTACATCATATCTTGTATACTTATTTATCCTCTTTTTCTTAAAATATGTATTACCTATAACTAAACTCCTTTCTATACAAAGTTCAATCAAAGGGCTCCCATTG
>NC_091306.1:27042586-27112586 GCF_038502225.1 Cherax quadricarinatus | reverse complement strand
TGTCCTATAATGGCAAGATGAGCGTTGCTATTTAAGCCAAGATCGCAAGTTCTGCCTATTCGGCACGATATACATATATATATATATATATATATATATATATATATATATATATATATATATATATATATATATATATATATATATATATATATATATATATATATATATATATATATATATATATATATATATATATATATATATATATATATATATATATATATATATATATATATATATATATATATATATACATATACATATATATATATATATATATATATATATATATATATATATATATATATATATATATATATATATAGTGGGAGTTGTCACAGCTGCTCTTTGCTGATGACACTGTGCTCTTGGGAGATTCTGAAGAGAAGCTGCAGAGATTGGTGGATGAATTTGGTAGGGTGTGCAAAAGAAGAAAATTAAAGGTGAATACAGGAAAGAGTAAGGTTATGAGGATAACAAAAAGATTAGGTGATGAAAGATTGAATATCAGATTGGAGGGAGAGAGTATGGAGGAGGTGAACGTATTCAGATATTTGGGAGTGGACGTGTCAGCGGATGGGTCTATGAAAGATGAGGTGAATCATAGAATTGATGAGGGAAAAAGAGTGAGTGGTGCACTTAGGAGTCTGTGGAGACAAAGAACTTTGTCCTTGGAGGCAAAGAGGGGAATGTATGAGAGTATAGTTTTACCAACGCTCTTATATGGGTGTGAAGCGTGAATGTTGCAGCGAGGAGAAGGCTGGAGGCAGTGGAGATGTCATGTCTGAGGGCAATGTGTGGTGTGAATATAATGCAGAGAATTCGTAGTTTGGAAGTTAGGAGGAGGTGCGGGATTACCAAAACTGTTGTCCAGAGGGCTGAGAAAGGGTTGTTGAGGTGGTTCGGACATGTAGAGAGAATGGAGCGAAACAGAATGACTTCAAGAGTGTATCAGTCTGTAGTGGAAGGAAGGCGGGGTAGGGGTCGGCCTAGGAAGGGTTGGAGGAAGGGGGTAAAGGAGGTTTTGTGTGCGAGGGGCTTGGACTTCCAGCAGGCATGCGTGAGCGTGTTTGATAGGAGTGAATGGAGACAAATGGTTTTTAATACTTGACGTGCTGTTGGAGTGTGAGCAAAGTAACATTTATGAAGGGATTCAGGGAAACCGGCATGCCGGACTTGAGTCCTGGAGATGGGAAGTACAGTGCCTGCACTCTGAAGGAGGGGTGTTAATGTTGCAGTTTAAAAACGGTAGTGTAAAGCACCCTTCAGGCAAGACAGTGATGGAGTGAATGATGGTGAAAGTTTTTCTTTTTCGGGCCACCCTGCCTTGGTGGGAATCGGCCAGTGTCATAATAAAAAATAAATATATATATATAGGATGTGTGATGTCACCGTGGTTGTTTAATATATTTATAGATGGGGTTGTAAGAGAAGTAAATGCGAGGGTCTTGGCAAGAGGCGTGGAGTTAAAAGATAAAGAATCACACACAAAGTGGGAGTTGTAACAGCTGCTCTTTGCTGATGACACTGTGCTCTTGGGAGATTCTGAAGAGAAGTTGCAGAGATTGGTGGATGAATTTGGTAGGGTGTGGAAAAGAAGAAAATTAAAGGTGAATACAGGAAAGAGTAAGGTTATGAGGATAACAAAAAGATTAGGTGATGAAAGATTGGATATCAGATTGGAGGGAGAGAGTATGGATTAGGTGAACGTATTCAGATATTTGGGAGTGGACGTGTCAGCGGATGGGTCTATGAAAGATGAGGTGAATCATAGAATTGATGAGGGAAAAAGAGTGAGTGGTGCACTTAGGAGTCTGTGGAGACAAAGAACTTTGTCCTCGGAGGCAAAGAGGGGAATGTATGAGAGTATAGTTTTACCAACGCTCTTATATGGGTGTGAAGCGTGGGTGATGAATGTTGCAGCGAGGAGAAGGCTGGAGGCAGTGGAGATGTCATGTCTGAGGGCAATGTGTGGTGTGAATATAATGCAGAGAATTCGTAGTTTGGAAGTTAGGAGGAGGTGCGGGATTACCAAAACTATTGTCCAGAGGGCTGAGGAAGGGTTGTTGAGGTGGTTCGGACATGTAGAGAGAATGGAGCGAAACAGAATGACTTCAAGAGTGTACCAGTCTGTAGTGGAAGGAAGGCGGGGTAGGGGTCGGCCTAGGAAAGGTTGGAGGGAGGGGGTAAAGGAGGTTTTGTGTGCGAGGGGCTTGGACTTCCAGCAGGCATGCATGAGCGTGTTTGATAGGAGTGAATGGAGACAAATGGTTTTCAATACTTGACGTGCTGTTGGAGTGTGAGCAAAGTAACAATTATGAAGGGATTCAGGGAAACCGGCAGGCCGGACTTGAGTCCTGGAGATGGGAAGTACAGTGCCTGCACTCTGAAGGAGGGGTGTTAATGTTGCAGTTTAAAAGCTGTAGTGTAAAGCACCCTTCTGGCAAGACAGTGATGGAGTGAATGATGGTGAAAGTTTTTCTTTTTCGCGCCACCCTGCCTTGGTGAGAATCGGCCAGTGTGATAATAAAATAATAAAATAAAAAAAAATATATATATATATATATATATATATATATATATATATATATATATATATATATATATATATATATATATATATATATATATATATATATATATATATATATATATATATATATATATATGTATATATAAATATACATATATATAAATATATGTATATATATATGTCGTGCCGAATAGGCAGAACTTGCCATCTTGGCTTAAATAGCAACGCTCATCTTGCCATATAGGACACGCGAAAATTTGTGTATGCAATAATTTCGCCAAAATCATTCTGAACCAAACGAAAAAAATGTATTTCACTGTGTTTGTTTAGTATTAAATTATTGTAAACAAATCTAAAACATATATAGTTGGGTTAGGCTAAAATAAATTGCTCTTGTTATAATTAGGTTAGGTCAGTTTTCTAAGATTCTTTAGGTGCAAAATTAAAATTTTTTACATTAACATTAATGAAAATATATATATATATATAATATATATATATATATATATATATATATATATATATATATATATATATATATATATATATATATATATATATATATATATATATGCAAGGAATTCGCAAGAGCAGGCGAAATATACACAAACACTGATCTCTGGCTGAAGGAGACTCGAACCTACGAACCTAGGAACAAGGTACGCAGTGCTTTACCAAACTACCCACACTGGACCAATACCTTGGAGTCCAGCATGCGTTAGACTTTGATCCAAGGCAGCCAGCTTTCAGGGAGAAGGCTTACAGCTTTTCATCTCATCCCCTGCATGCATCAGCCTTACTAGAGATATTAACAATGCAAGGAATTCGCAAGAGCAGGCGAAATATACACAAACACTGATCTCTGGCTGAAGGAGACTCGAACCTACGAACCTTGGAACAAGGTACGCAGTGCTTTAACAATCTACACACACTGGACCAATACCTTGGAGTCCATCTTGCGCTAGACTTTGATCCAAGGAAGCCAGCTTTTAGGGAGAACGCTTACAGCTTTTCATCTCATCCCCTGCATGCATCAGCCTTACTAGAGATATTAACAATGCAAGGAATTCGCAAGAGCAGGCGAAATATACACAAACACTGATCTCTGGCTGAAGGAGACTCGAACCTACGAACCTTGGAACAAGGTACGCAGTGCTTTACCAATCTACCCACACTGGACCAATACCTTGGAGTCCAGCTTGCGCTAGACTTTGATCCAAGGCAGCCAGCTTTCAGGGAGAAAGCTTACAGCTTTTCATCTCATCCCCTGCATGCATCAGCCTTACTAGAGATATTAACAATGCAAGGAATTCGCAAGAGCAGGCGAAATATACACAAACACTGATCTCTGGCTGACGGAGACTCGAACCTGCGAACCTTGGAACAAGGTACGCAGTGCTTTACCAATCTACCCACACTGGACCAATACCTTGGAGTCCAGCTTGCGCTAGACTTTGATCCATGGCAGCCAGCTTTCAGGGAGAAGGCTTACAGCTTTTCATCTCATCCCCTGCATGCATCAGCCTTACTAGAGATATTAACAATGCAAGGAATTCGCAAGAGCAGGCGAAATATACACAAACACTGATCTCTGGCTGAAGGAGACTCGAACCTACGAACCTTGGAACAAGGTACGCAGTGCTTTACCAATCTATCCACACTGGACCAATACCTTGGAGTCCAGCTTGCGCTAGACTTTGATCAAAGGCAACCGGCTTTCAGGGAGAAGGCTTACAGCTTTTCATCTCATCCCCTGCATGCATCAGCCTCAATAGAGATATTAACAATGCAAAGAATTCGCAAGAGCAGGCGAAATATACACAAACACTGATCTCTGGCTGAAGGAGACTCGAACCTACGAACCTTGGAACAAGGTACGCAGTGCTTTACCAATCTACCCACATTGTACCAATACCTTGGAGTCCAGCTTGCACTAGACTTTGATCCAAGGCAGCCAGCTTTCAGGGAGAAGGCTCACAGCTTTTCATCTCATCCCCTGCATGCATCAGCCTTACTAGAGATATTAACAAGCAAGTAATTCGCAAGAGCAGGCGAAATATACACAAACACTGATCTCTGGCTGAAGGAGACTCGAACCTACGAACCTTGGAACAAGGTACGCAGTGCTTTACCAATCTACCCATACTGGACCAATACCTTGGAGTCCAGCTTGCGCTAGACTTTGATCCAAGGCAGCCAGCTTTCAGGGAGAAGGCTTACAGCTTTTCATCTCATCCCCTGCATGCATCAGCCTTACTAAAGATATTAACAATGCAAGGAATTCGCAACAGCAGGCGAAATATACACAAACACTGATCTCTGGCTGAAGGAGACTCGAACCTACGAACCTTGGAACAAGGTACGCAGTGCTTTACCAATCTACCCACACTGGACCAATACCTTGGAGTCCAGCTTGCGCTAGACTTTGATCCAAGGCAGCCAGCTTTCAGGGAGAAGGCTTACAGCTTTTCATCTCATCCCCTGCATGCATCAGCCTTACTAGAGATATTAACAATGCAAGGAATTCGCAAGAGCAGGCGAAATATATACAAACACTGATCTCTGGCTGAAGGAGTCTCGAACCCACGAACCTTGGAACAAGGTACGCAGTGCTTTACCAATCTACACACACTGGACTAATACCTTGGAGTCCAGCTTGCGCTAGACTTTGATCCAAGGCAGCCAGCTTTCAGGGAGAAGGCTTACAGCTTTTCATCTCATCCCCTGCATGCATCAGCCTTACTAGAGATATTAACAATGCAAGGAATTCGCAAGAGCAAGCGAAATATACACAAACACTGATCTCTGGCTGAAGGAGACTCGAACCTACGAACCTTGGAACTAGGTACGCAGTGCTTTACCAATCTACATACACTGGACCAATACCTTGGAGTCCATCTTGCGCTAGACTTTGATCCAATGCAGCCTGCTTTCAGGGAGAAGGCTTACAGCTTTTCATCTCATCCCCTGCATGCATCAGCCTTACTAGAGACATTAACAATGCAAGGAATTCGCAAGAGCAGGCGAAATATACACAAACACTGATCTCTGGCTGAAGGAGACTCGAACCTACGAACCTTGGAACAAGGTACGCAGTGCTTTACCAATCTACCCACACTGGACCAATACCTTGGAGTCCAGCTTGCGCTAGACTTTGATCCAAGGCAGCCAGCTTTCAGGGAGAAGGCTTACAGCTTTTCATCTCATCCCCTGCATGCATCAGCCTTGCTAGAGACATTAACAATGTAAAGAATTCGCAAGAGCAGACGAAATATTCTCAAACACTGATCTCTGGCTGAAGGAGACTCGAACCTATTAACCTTGGAAAAAGGTACGCAGTGCTTTACCAATCTACCCACACTGGACCAATACCTTGGAGTCCAGCTTGTGCTAGACTTTGATCCAAGGCAGCCAGCTTTCAGGGAGAAGGCTTACAGCTTTTCATCTCATCCCCTGCATGCATCAGCCTTACTAGAGATATTAACAATTCAAGGAATTCGCAAGAGCAGGCGAAATATACACAAACACTGATCTCTGGCTGAAGGAGACTCGAACCTACGAACCTTGGATCAAGGTACGCAGTGCTTTACCAATCTACCCACACTGGACCAATACCTTGGAGTCCAGCTTGCGCTAGACTTTGATCCAAGGCAGCCAGCTTTCAGGGAGAAGGCTTACAGCTTTTCATCTCATCCCCTGCATGCATCAGCCTTACTAGAGATATTAACAATGCAAGGAATTCGCAACAGCAGCGAAATATACACAAACACTGATCTCTGGCTGAAGGAGACTCGAACCTACGAACCTTGGAACAAGGTACGCAGTGCTTTACCAATCTACCCACACTGGACCAATACCTTGGAGTCCAGCTTGCGCTAGACTTTGATCCAAAGCAGCCAGCTTTCAGGGGGAAGGCTTACAGCTTTTCATCTCATCCCCTGCATGCATCAGCCTTACTAGAGATATTAACAATGCAAGGAATTCGCAAGAGCAGGCGAAATATACACAAACACTGATCTCTGGCTGAAGGAGACTCGAACCTACGAACCTTGGAACAAGGTACGCAGTGCTTTACCAATCTACCCACACTGGACCAATACCTTGGAGTCCAGCTTGCGCTAGACTTTGATCCAAGGCAGCCAGCTTTCAGGGAGAAGGCTTACAGCTTTTCATCTCATCCCCTGCATGCATCAGCCTTACTAGAGATATTAACAATGCAAGGAATTCGCAAGAGCAGGCGAAATATACACAAACACTGATCTCTGGCTGAAGGAGACTCGAACCTACGAACCTTGGAACAAGGTACGCAGTGCTTTACCAATCTGATCCCACACTGGATCCTCTGCATGCATCAGCCTTACTAGAGATATTAACAATGCAAGGAATTCGCAAGAGCAGGGAGATCTCTGGCTGAAGGAGACTCTACCTACGAACCTTGGAACAAGGTACGCAGTGCTTTACCAATCTACCCACACTGGACCAATACCTTGGAGTCCAGCTTGCGCTAGACTTTGATCCAAGGCAGCCAGCTTTCAGGGAGAAGGCTTACAGCTTTTTATATCATCCCCTGCATGCATCAGCCTTACTAGAGATACTAACAATGCAAGGAATTCGCAAGAGCAGGCGAAATATACACAAACACTGATCTCTGGCTGAAGGAGACTCCACGAACCTTGGAACAAGGTACGCAGTGCTTTACCAATCTACCCACAGACCAATACCTTGACGTCCAGCTTGCGCTAGACTTTGATCCAAGGTAGCCAGCTTTCAGGGAGAAGGCTTACAGCTTTTCATCTCATCCCCTGCATGCATCAGCCTTACTAGAGATATTAACAATGCAAGGAATTCGCAAGAGCAGGCGAAATATACACAAACACTGATCTCTGGCTTAAGGAAACTCGAACCTACCAACCTTGGAACAAGGTACGCAATGTTTTACCAATCTACCCACACTGGAGCAATACCTTGGAGTCCAGCTTGCGCTAGATCGCCTTGAATCAAAGTCTAGCGCAAGCTGAACTCCAAGGTATTGGTCCAGTGTGGGTAGATTTGTAAAGCACTGCGTACCTTGTTCCAAGGTTCGTAGGTTCGAGTCTACTTCAGCCAGAGATCAGTGTTTTTGTATATTTCGCCTGCTCTTGCGAATTCCTTGCATTGTTAATATCTCTAGTAATGCTGATGCATGCAGGGGATGAGATGAAAAGCTGTAAGCCTTCTCCCTGGAAGCTGGCTGCCTTGGATCAAAGTCTAGCGCAAGCTGGACTCCAAGATATTGGTCCAGTGT
This sequence comes from Cherax quadricarinatus, assembly GCF_038502225.1. Taxonomy (NCBI): domain Eukaryota; kingdom Metazoa; phylum Arthropoda; class Malacostraca; order Decapoda; family Parastacidae; genus Cherax; species Cherax quadricarinatus. The sequence continues at coordinate 27,104,766 of NC_091306.1, read as the reverse complement.
GGGTAGATTGGTAAAGCACTGCGTACCTTTTTCCAAGGTTCGTAGGTTCGAGTCTCCTTCATCCAGAGATCAGTGTTTGTGTATATTTCGCCTGCTCTTGCGAATTCCTTGCATTGTTAATATCTCTAGTAAGGCTGATGCATGCAGGGGATGAGATGAAAAGCTGTAAGCCTTCTCCCTGAAAGCTGGCTGCCTTGGATCAAAGTCTAGGGGAAGTTGGACTCCAAGGTATTGATCCAGTGTGGGTAGATTGGTAAAGCACTGCGTACCTTGTTCCAAGGTTCGTAGGTTCGAATCTCCTTCAGCTGGAGATCAGTGTTTGTATATATATATATATATATATATATATATATATTAGCACATCGGCCGATTCCCACCAAGGCAGGGTGTCCCAAAAAAAAGAAAAACTTTCATCATCATTCACTCCATCACTGTCTTGCAAGAGGGGTGCTTTACACTACAGTTATAAGATTGCAACATTAACACCCCTCCTTCAGAGTGCAGGCACTGTACTTCCCATCTCCAGGACTCAAGTATGGCCTGCCGGTTTCCCTGTATCCCTTCATAAATGTTACTTTGCTCACACTCCAACAGCACGTCAAGTATTAAAAACCATTTGTTTTCATTCACTCCTATCAAATACTCTCACGCATGCTTGCTGGAAGTCCAAGCCCCTCACACACAAAATCTCCTTTACCCCCTCCGTCCAACATTTCCTAGGCCGACCCCTACCCTGCCTTCCCTCCACTACAGATTTATAAACTCTCGAAATCATTCCGTTTCGTTCCATTCTCTCTACATGCCAGAACCACTTCAACAATCCCTCCTCAACCCTCTGGACAACAGTTTTGGCAATTCCACACCTTCTAACTTCCAAACTACGAATTCTCTGCATTATATTCACACCATACATTGCCCTCAGCCTTCTCCTCACTGCCACATTCATAACCCATATTTCACACCCCTATAAGAGAGTTGCTTCCAAGGACAAAGTTCTTTGTCTCCCCAGACTCCTTAATGCACCACTCACCCTTTCCCCCTCATCAATTCTATGATTCACCTCATCTTTCTTAGACCCATCTGCTGACACGTCCACTCCCAAATATCTGAATACATTCACCTCCTCCATACTTTCTCCCTCCAATCTGATATCCAATCTTTCATCACCTAATCTTTTAGTTATCCTCATAACCTTACTCTTTCCTATAATCACTTTTAATTTTCTTTTACATTCCGTACCAAATTCATCCACCAGCCTCTGCAACTTCTCTTCAGAATCTCCCAAGAGCACAGTGTCATCAGCAAATAGCAACTGTGACAACTCCCGCTTTGTGTTAGATTATTTGTCTTTTAACTCCACACCTCTTGCCAAGAGCCTCTCATTCACTTCTCTTACAACCCCATCTATAAATATATTGAACAACCACGGTGACATCATATCCTTTTCTAAGGCCTACTTTTACTGGGAAATAATCTCCCTCTTTCCTACATACTCTAACCTGAGCCTCACTATCCTCGTAAAAACTCTTCACTGCTTTCAGTAACCTACCTCCTATACCATACACCTGCAACATCTGCCATATTACCTCCCTATCCACCCTGTCATACGCATATTCCAAATTCATAAGTACCACAAAAACCTCTTTAGCCTTATCTAAATACTGTCCACCTATATGTTTCACTGTAAGCCATTGGTCTATACACCCCCTTCCTTTCCTAAAGCCTCCTTGTTCATCTGCTATCCTACTCTCCGTCTTACTTTTAATTCTTTCAATAATATCTCTACCATACACTTTACCAGGTATACTCAACAGACTTATCCCCAATAATTTTTGCACTTTTGTTCCCTTTGCCTTTATACAAAGGAACTATGCATGCTCTCTTCCAATCCCTAGGTACCTTACCCTCTTCCATACATTTATTAAATAATAGCACCAACCACTCCAAAACTATATCCCCACCTGCTTTTAACATCTATCTTTATCCCATCAATCCCAGCTGCCTTACCCCCTTTCATTCTACCCACTGCTTCACGAGCTTCCCCCACACTCACAACTGGCTCTTCCTCACTCCTACAAGATGTTATTCCTCCTTGCCCTATACACGAAATCACGGCTTCCGTATCTTCATCAACATTAAAAAATTCCTCAAAATATTCCCTCCATCTTCCTGATACTTCTAACTCTCCATTTAATAACTCTCCTCTCCTAGTTTTAACTGTCAAATCCATTTGTTCCCTAGGCTTCCTCGACTTGTTAATCTCACTCCAAAGCTTTTTGTTATTTTCAACAAAATTTGTTGATAAAATCTCACCCACTCTCTCATCTTCTCTCTTTTTACATTGTTTCGCCACTTTCTTAACCTCTCTTTTTCTCTCCATATACTCTTCCCTCTTTGCATCACTTCTACTTTGTAAAAACCTCTCACATGCTAACTTTTTCTCCCTTACTACTCCCTTTACATCAATTTTCCACCAATCGCTCTTCTTCCCTCCCGCACCCACTTTCCTGTAACCATAAACTTTTGCTGAACACTCTAACACTACATTTTTAAACCTACCCCATACATCTTCCACCCCATTGCCTATATTCTCACTTGCCCATCTATCCTCCAATAGCTGTTTATATCTTACCCTAACTGCCTCCTCTTTTAGTTTATAAACCTTCACCTCTCTCTTACTTGATGCTTCTATTTTCCTTGCATTCCATCTACCTGTTACTCTCACTGTAGCTACAACTAGAAAGAGATCTGATACATGTGTGGCCCCTCCATAAACATGTACATCCTGAAGTCTACTCAACAGTCTTTTATCTACCAATACATAGTCCAACATAGTCCAACTACTGTCATTATGCCCTACATCATATCTTGTATACTTATTTATCCTCTTTTTCTTAAAATATGTATTACCTATAACTAAACCACTTTCTATACGAAGTTCAACCAAAGGACTCCCATTGTCATTTACACCTGGCACCCCAAATTTACCTACCACCCTTCTCTAAATATTTCTCCTACTTTAGCATTTAGGTCCTCTACCACAATTACTCTCTCACTTGGTTCAAAGGCTCCTATACATTAACTTAACATCTCCCAAAATCTCTCTCTCTCTCCTCTACATTCCTCTCTTCTCCAGGTGCATACACACTTATTATGAACCACTTTTCGCATCCAACCTTTATTTTAATCCACATAATCCTTGAATTTATACATTTATATTCAATCTTCTCCTTCCATAACTGATCCTTCAACATTATTGCTACCCCTTCCTTAGCTCTAACTCTCTCAGATACTCCTGACTTAATCCCATTTATTTCTCCCCACCGAAACTCTCCTACTCCATTCGGCTTTGTTTCTCTTAGGGCCAGGACATCCAACTTCTTTTCATTCATAACATCAGCAATCATTTGTTTCTTGTCATCCGCACTATATCCACGCACATTCAAGCATCCCAGTTTTATGAAGTTTTTCTTCTTCTCATTTTTAGTAAACGTCTACAGAAGGGGTTACTAGCCCATTGCTCCCGGCATTTTAGTCGCCTCACACGACACGCATGGCTTACGGAGGAAAGATTCTTTTCCACTTCCCCATGGACAATAAAGAGGAAAAAAGCAAGAACAAGAGCTATTTAGAAAAAAATGAAGAAAAACCTAGATGTATGTACATATATATATACATGTGCATGCCTGGGTAGTGTAACCTAAGTGTAAGTAGAAGTAGCAAGATATATCTGTTATCCAGCGTGTTTATGAGACAAAAAAGACACCAGCAATCCTACCATCATGTAAAACAGTTACAGGTTTCTGTTTCACAATTATCTAGCAGGACGGTAGTACTTCCCTGGGTGGTTGCTGTCTACCAACCTACTACTTCTACATATATGTCCTGCCGAATAAGTAAAACTCGCGATTTTGGCTTAAATAGCAACGCCCTTCTTGCCGAGTAAGGCAAGCGAAAATTTGTGTATGTAATAATTTCGCAAAATCACTCTGAACCTAACGAGAAACCATATATGTATTTCATTGTGTTTGTTTATTATTAAATTATTATAAACTTATGTAAAATATATTTAGTGGAATTAGGCTAAATTAAATTGCGCTTGTTAGGTTAGGTAAGTTTCCTAAGGTTCTTTTGGTACAAAACCATTAATTTTTATATTAACATAAAATAAAGAAATATATCTTTAAATGTAAGAGAAAATTTTAGAAAGGACTTAATTTTAAATAAGTTCTTGCAAACTGACCAGTTTTACCTATTCGACACGACGTATGTATGTATGTATATATATATATATATATATATATATATATATATATATATATATATATATATATATATATATATATATATATATATATATATATATATATACATACATACATATATATATATATATATATATATATATATATATATATATATATATATATATATATATATATATATATATATATATATACATACATACATACATACATACATACATACATACATACATACATACATACATACATACTCACATATATATATATATATATATATATATATATATATATATATATATATATATATATATATATATATATATATATACATACATACACCCATACATACATACACCCATACATACATACAGCCATACATACATGCAGCCATACATACATACATACTCTCATATATATATATATATATATATATATATATATATATATATATATATATATATATATATATATATATATATATATATATATATATATATATATATATATATATATATGTCGTGCCGAATATGTAAAACTGGTCAATTAGCAAGAACTCATTTAATATTAAGTCCTTTCTAAAATTTTCTCTTATACGTTTAAAGATATATTTTTTTCATTAATGTTAATGTAAATTTTTTTTAATTTAGCACCAGAAGAATCTTAGAAAACTTACCTAACCTTATTATAACAAGAACAATTTATTTTAGCCTAACCCAACTAAATATATTTTAGATTTGTTTACAATAATTTAATACTAAACAAACACAGTGAAATATATTTTTTTCGTTAGGTTCAGAATGATTTTGGCGAAATTATTACATACACAAATTTTCACTTGTCCTATATGGCACGATGAGCGTTGCTATTTAAGCCAAGATCGCAAGTTCTGCCTATTCGGCACGACATATATATATATATATATATATATATATATATATATATATATATATATATATATATATATATATATATATATATATATATATATATATATAGAGAGAGAGAGAGAGAGAGAGAGAGAGAGAGAGAGATTTACCTTTTGGTGTATATACATTGGCAGATATAAATCCCTTGGAATGTATACACTGAGAACCACACATATATCGGTGAATATACACCGAGATATGTGTGTATATACAATGAGACACGCACGCGTCTCTATGTATGGCTGTATACTTAGACAAACACATCTCGGGGAATACACACACACACTGCACAAAGAAAGGTTTTCACAGCTTCCAGCTGCAAATTATCATGAAGATAAACCGAACCCAGTTGTACCAAACACCCGAGTTTATTTGAGGGATGTGTCGAACTTGCTTCAGTATCGTGATCCCACCACTCGAATTAACTGCTCATTTAGGTTAATGACTGCTATTACGCAGTGCCCCCCCCCCTAAAGCTATTAACGCAATGAATGCTCTAACGAAATAGTGGAGCAGGAGTACGAGACTGGACACTGGCGTACTTTGACACGTGATGAATTTGTCTCTTAGAAACTAACTTTCGCTTAAGTACCACTTAAGGTCAAGTGATCGCTCGTTCGATATGGAGAGCACTTGATAAGGGTTGAAGGAACGAGGGAGTCAGGGGCTGGGATATTGTTTTGAGTTTCGCTTCCATAACCCCGGTAGAGAACATAGGATAATGTACAAAAATAACCCGCACATTGGAGAGAGGAGCTTATGACGACGTTTCGGTCCGACTTGGACGATTTACAAAGTAAATGGTTCAAGTCCGACCGAAACGTCGTCGTCAGCTTTTCTCTCCTATGGGCGGGTTATTTGTGTATCGTTCCAGTCACAGCATTGTGACTGGAATAATCTATTGAACAGATCTATTATCCAGTTGACAGATAACAGGTTCCTGAAAAATAACAGGTCCCTTGGTAATATCAGATGTGAATATTAGACCAAGATATCTGGTAAAACTAGTGGAAGAATATACAGTGAGAAAGATGGTAAGACAGTTCTGTACACTTTTCCCGTCCATAAAATACATAGAGATGAAGTGAGAGTTGGTGTCCGAGTCTATAATATGGTGTAATATAAATTTAATATTTTAGTTTGTGTAATCCATAATTCATTTGCATTTAAGGGTAATTTACTCCACTATATTTGTAATTACATGCCAACTCAATACCAATTCAAACTTTTCTCCCAAAAAAGCACTCAGCTGCTGAAACTTTGAAAACTAATAAATTAATTTGTTCAATGAAATTGCAAATTGCGACTTACTCAGCCCATTATTAACAATGTAAACATCGCCTTGAGTTAGAAGTTCACCACAGAAAGTTTGAAGCTTCTCAAGAGATGAAATCTCCACTAATGTCACAGAAACCAATTATCTCCATTTATTTAATTACATTAGAAAAATTGGAAATTTGCAACTGTACCCATCAAATTAGAGTGAATCTTCTTCTTCCGGATTACATGTACCAGCAGCTAGAGTTTAACATTGATAGAAGTGACAATCTCAAATTACTTTATGAAAAAAATCACAGTTTTAATATAAAACTGGTGAACTAGCGCCATTCAGTCCAATAACAATTTAAACTTCCATCCTAGTAGCATAAACCAGCACTGAGTTTGAAGCCAGTCAGATGAGTCATTTTCAAGTTATCATACGGAAACTAATATTCAAATTTTTTCAGTAAAATTGGAAAATTGGTTTGCACACAGCTCAAAACTAATCCATACCTTCCTCTGTGGTAAATAAGATAAACTAGTTACCAAGGTTTGAAGCAGAGCAGTGACAGCACATGATAACTACACTGGGAATAAAACCTTATCGGCGTTCAATGTTTCACAGAATTAAAAAAAAAAAAAGAGTCAAACTCCTCAAAAAATTAGAACTCATACATAAGAGGAACTAAATCAATGTTTAGGGGCAACAAGACTTAAAAATTAAGTCAATTCCAACAAAGTCTACAGTAGTGTGTATGTTAATTGGAACAATGATGAAATAAGACTTGGAAAATTAATGTTCATTTGAAAAATACACGGCAATGATATGACAGATAATTGATTTAATAAGAGATACGACTATCCTTTGCTTTTATAAGCATTGCTACACGCTGAGGCATAATATCGACCAATGTGAATACATTCTGGCAAGTTTTTCGTCATGGTACCAGGTCCTAATAAGAGCAGCAAACATACAATGGGATCAAGTAAACCACGTCCTAAATGAAACAAGCTGGGAAGATATCCTAAACAACACGGATCTGAACATTTGCCTTGAAAAAATGAATTCTGTGGTTCTTGAGATCTGCTCGAGACACATTCCATTAAGAAAAAGAAAGAGAACATGTAAACTAGAAAGGTAGAGATGTTCCCTATACAGATGAAGGCGAAGAGCCACAGAGCTGCTGAGTGGAGCCAATATATCTGAAATACGAAGGGAGGCACTAGCCAATGAAATTGCAGATATCGAACTTAAGCTGAAGGAATCTTATGGGAGACAAGAATCACAGGAAGAACTAAAAGCCGTAAAAGAAATTGAAAAAAAAAAAAATATTTCTTGCCTTATGCCCAATCTAATGGAAAATCAACATCCAGTATTGGGCCCCTGCTTAGGCGGGATGGGACATACACAGATGACAGCCAAGAAATGAGTGAGATACTAAAGTCCCAATATGACTCAGTGTACAGCGAGCCGCTGCCCAGACTAAGGGTCGACAATCCAAATGAATTCTTTATGAACGAAACCCAAAATTTGGTCATCTCAAAAATCTCGGATATTATTCTAACTCCACATGACTTTGAAGAGGCAATTAATGACATGCCCATGCACTCTGCCCCAGGCCCAGACTCATGGAACTCCGTGTTCATCAACAATTGCAAGAAGCCCCTATTGCGTGCCTTCAGCATTTTATGGAGAGGGAGCATGGATAGAGGGGTCATCCCACACACACTAAAAACAACAGACATAGCCCCAATCCACAAAGGTGGCAGTAAAGCAATTGTAAAGAGCTATAGACCGATAGCACTAACATCCCATATCATAAAAATCTTTGAGAGGGTTCTAAGAAGCAAGATCGTCAAACACCTAGATACCCATCAGTTACACAACCCAGGACAACAAAGGTTTAGAGCAGGTAGCTCCTGCTTGTCCCAGCTACTGGATCACTATGACAATGTCCTGGATGCTGTAGAAAATAAACAAAATACAGATGTAGTATACACAGACTTTGCAAAAGCGTTCGACAAATGTGACCATGGTGTAATAGTACACAAAATGCGTGATAAAGGAATAACGGGAAAAGTTGGCAGATGTATCTACAACTTCCTGACAAATAAAGCACAAAGAGTAATAGTAAACAGAGTAAAGTCCCAGGCAGCTACGGTAAAAAGGTCTGTTCCACAAGGCACAGTACTCGCTCCCATTCTATTCCCCATTCATTCTCTGCTCAGACGTTGTGCTGAGCGGTTGTCAGCTGCTTCTCCTCAGTCCCGACACCTGGTGGAGGAGTTTTTACAACATCAACAACAATGGCGACTGCGTTTCGCCGACGTGTTAATACTGTTTGTATTCAACTAACGCAGGGCTCTATCACCAGCAAATCAGTAAATGTGTTAATGCCAGCAATCATTCGTGATACATATGGCATTCAACGTGAATCCTTGTGTGGCGTCGCCTTGAATGGAACTTCACGGGTCTTCGTCAAGTTTTGTGACACTCAGATTTACGAGAAGATTGTGACCCAGTACCAGGATATAAGTAAGCAAGTCACCCCAGCAGTTTCTGTCCAGTTGCATGACGTTTCACGATACTATACGTGGGTACGTGTGCGAAACGTGCCTTTTGACCCCAATGAAGTTGATATACGTGACGTTTTTGAACATTATGGGAAGATCCACCTGGTCACCATGGGTAGGTGGTCTGACGGCCACTATGCTGGTCTTCAGGAGGGGTCATTTACGTTGAAGATGTCCCTGCGCCAGCCGAATCCTTCGTATGTGCAACTGGAGGATTTTCGTTCCCAGGTGTACGTTACGTATCCTGGACAGAGAAGAACTTGCCGCCTCTGCGGCGTTTTGGATCACATAGCTGCTCAGTGTGTTCAGCGCCAGCCGCCATCGGGGCGTGGTCGTCGTCCTGACGGTGAGGTACCCCGTCAGGCTCTGGAAGAGGAGGTTGTCGAGAACTCGCCGCGTCTGACATCATGGAGTGCTGAGGTTGATCGGGCCATGCTACTAGAGTCATCTTGTGTGACTCTACCTGGGACTGCCTCCCTTGACGAGGTGGAACATGTGAACAGTGAAATCCCTCTAGCAAGAGAGGCAGGTGATATGGAGGCCGACATTGTATCTGCGTTGAGTGACCTATTAGCATCGCATGAGTCTGATTCTGTGCCGTGTACTGATGAGGGGAGATTACGTGCAGATGATGCTGATCAGATAGCTAAAGTGCGAGATTTGGAGAGTTCGAGATTTCATACTGTTGAGGCAGAAATTCACAAGGAGAACACTCCAAGTACTGATATGTCTGAAGATGCTGTTTCTAGGAAGCGTGCGGCTACCCCGTCCGACTCCGATGGTGTCTTGACCCCTGGACAACGTTCAGGGAAGAAGACGTGGTCGGAAATCACGGGTGGGGGGAGGTCGCGCGAGTCCAGGGCAGCAGGTAATATCACGGGAATTGCCAAAGGTGCGGGAAGTGCCTTGGGTGCTTGCCGGCGCAAAGAAAAAAAGGGAGTGGTAGCCCCTAGAGGAAAGCCACCTTTAACACAGTTAGGTGTGTAACTATTAATGTTAATGGTTTGAAATCTGTCAGAAAGTGTGTGCAGGTGCGTGAGTGGTTGAATCGTTTTGCAGTGGATGTGTGTTTTTTGCAAGAACATAACCATAAGGTAGGAAGTTTGTATGAGATGGATGGTTATGATATTTATGTGACTCACTCCAGACGTCTGAAAGGTGGAGTGGCTGTGTTGACAAAAGCGACCAGCCCGTTTGTGTTTAGACATTGGGAGGAAGGGGGGGAGGGTCGCGTGGTGCGAGTCGTGGGGGATTGGGGTAGTAGAAGGGTTGGTTTTGTAGGGGTATATGGGCCGGCTGAACATGATGTTAATATTAAAAATACTTTTGTTAGAGATGTCTTGGTATATTATTTGAGGTCCCTGCCAGAAATTACAGTGGTCGCTGGTGACTGGAACTGTGTGGTGCGCCGTAAAGACGTTGAACCAAGGGGGGCGGGTTTCTGTTTGCTTGTTTTGGGTGACTTGTTGTCTGGGTTGGGGTTGGTAGATGTACGCGGAGGACGTGACTTGGGGATTGAGCATACTTTTGTGCGTAGGGGCTATGCGGCATGTTTAGATAGGGTGTATGTGTCTCGGCGGGTGGTCGTAATCAATGTGCGTGTATTGAATGTCTTTTTCTCCGACCACCGGGGAGTTTTTGTAGAGCTCGACTGGGGGGGTCTCCCGCATCGTTTTCAGGGATACTAGAAACTGAATATGCGGATGCTACAAAGTGCGGATGATAGGGAACTATTCACGGACTTCTGGGCATCTATGGGAGTAGACTCCTGGGAAGGGTGGGATTTAGTACGACGGTGGGATGAGGTTGTGAAGCCTCGAATTAAGAATTTTTATGTGCATCGGGGTAAGGAGGCCACTCGCTTGGAGTATGGTTTTCAGAGGTACCTGGAGGGTCATCTATGACAATGTTATGCGCAGGGAGAGGCATCTGGGGTTTACCCAGTGGATGAGATCGACGCTATTAAAGAACAAATCCAGGTATTGAAAAATAAGGTTTTCGATGGGGGCGCGCATTTCGAGTGGGGTGGAGGAGGCTTTGTGGGGTGACAAGCCGTCTGCTTGTGTCTTACGAAGTCAGACACAAAGGCGAAAAGCGATTGAAATTGTGAGTTTAGTGGTGCAGGATGAAGTTGATGGGTATAGTGAGGGACAGGTCTTAACAACAACTGAGGGGATAAGTTTTTATGTCGATACTTGGAGTAAGCTCCAGATGCAAAGTAAAGACGTGAGTGAGCATGCAATACAGGATTTGGGGAGAGGAGTACGATGCGAGTTAAAGGATTATGATCACCTTCTCATGGGTGGGCCTATATCTGAGGCAGAGGTGTGGGAGGCACTACAAGGAATGAGTAAGGGTAAGGCTCCAGGCATTGACGGCATCCCTTGTGAATTTTATATCAAACATTGGGAGGTAATACGGACTTTTATGGTTCGTTTACTCAATGCGATGAAGGAGGGGGGGGGGTGTTAGGTCTGTCTCAGCGTACGGCAGTGTTGGTCTTAGTTAGGAAATGTGATGTGCCGTTAGCGATTAAGGACTACCGTTCCATATCGTTGATGTGTAGTGACTATAAACTATATGCGAAAATTTTGATGAATAGAATTAAGAAAGTGTTTGATAAGGTAATCCATAAGAGTTAGTTTGGTGTGCCAGGTAGGTCAATGTATGATGGTCATGGGAATATCAGGGAGTTTGTTGAGGAATGCGGGGTGAGGGGTGGGGGTGGTGTTTTGGCTTTAGACTGGCGAGCCGCTTTTGATAGTGTGGAAAGGGAGGTTCTGTGGAAATTTATGTGATGGCAGGGTTTTGGAAATGAGGTCATCATGTGGGCCCGTTCGTTGTACAATGGAGTGGGATTTAAAGTACAAATTAATGGCAAGTTAGGTGTTTTTGTACACTTGAGCAGGGGCATTCGTCAGGGATGCCCCATGTCTCAAATATTTTTTGCATGTATGCAGGACCCTTTTTACTGGGCTGTTTGTGGGCTGGGAGTAGAGACATCGTGGGGTCCGAGTAGTGGTCGACCGACCCTTCTGGGTTATGTAGATGATACTACTGTGTTATTACGTTCATGGGAGCAATTGGGTTTTGTTGGGAGACTTGTTGACATATTTGGCAAGGCTACGGGGATGTGTGCTAATAGAGAAAAATCGAAGATTATGGAGTTGGGGGAGTGGGTGGGGGATGGGGTGGATGCAGAGGGGTGGACTGTGGTTGATCTTATCACTATATGTGGTATTCATTATATGCGGGAGGTCGATCAGATGAGGGCATGCAATTCGAGGAGGGTTGTACATAGTGTCTTGGGGCGCTTAAATAGTCTACGGCCGCGACATTTAACCCTGCATCAGAGGGCGGTGGTCATTAATGTCCTGCTTTATAGCAAAGTATGGCACGTGGCTGCACTGTATCCTCTGTTGCAGGGAGACGTCAAACGTCTTTTGCATAGAGTTTATCGATTTTTGTGGGGTTCAGGTTGCGATTGGCTCACAAGAGCGGTGGTGGAGACACCAATGCAACAGGGAGGGTTGGGTCTCATTCCTCTAGAGCAGTGGTTCCCAAACTGGGGGTAAATTACCCCCTGGGGGTAATTTAACCATTTTTGGGGGTAATGGAGGGGTGACAGAAAAAAAGTTATGAATTCTGAAAATCAAGAAAACAATGCGGTACCCGGTATGAGGATTATTGTTAACTTTGTCTTAGTATATAAAGTTGTAAAGTAAACCTATTATAACTAAGTAATAAAGTTAAACCAAATAACAATAAACATCAAAAACTAATATACAGTATTAGAAAAGAAGAAATATATAGCTAAGTGTGTGTAAACCCAAAAGTATTTTGACAAGTATGCTTCAGGACAAAAGTCACTCAGTAGCCCAGATCGACCTGTCCAGTACGCGTCACTCACTTCCTGAGGCTGCCTCTATTTCACACTGTCAGTTTATCTGTGAGCATCAGCCGAGGTAGACATAAGCTGGTATGTATGTGTACTGCCCTGTGCAGTATATAGTTAGTATTTACCCACTGTTACTGTGAATTTGTAGCTATTATTAATTTTATATATAATGTATGTGTGGTTCTTACGTTTTCAATGGTTTTGCTAGGATTAGCAGAGTATGCGAGGCTGTATACGTTCACGTTTAGCCATATATATCAATAATAACAACATTTTGTGAAAGGGGTAACATGCTTTATGTGGCATGTTAAATTGGGTAACAAGCTGAAAAAGTTTGGGAACCACTGCTCTAGAGTCTAGAGGCTCGTGTCATGGCATGTTACGTGAAGCGTCGTTTTCTCCGACTGGGTGGGATGCATGGTGGGTTAAGTGAATTGTATCACGACCTGCGCAGGTGGTGGAGAGGGAGGAATTTAATTTGGTGCGACGCGACGCGTATTATTGAACATGAGGGACGTGCCCTGTGTAAAATTATGTACCTTAGAAAGGGCGGGTAAGGAGGTAGTCGTGGTACGAGTTGAAGGAATGTATCCCATGTATGCGTGGGGTAATATATGGAGGCGAGTTCAACAGTTGCGTCTGCCTGCTCAAGTACGGGAAGTGGTTTTTAAATTTTTACATGGAATCTTGCCGTCCAGGGTGGTGTTGTATAATAGGCGTTTGGGGGAAGACTGGGGTTGTCCGGCGTGCGGGATGGAGGAATCTGCTTTTCACGTTGTGTATTTCTGTGAGACTTTAGGTATGGTACGAGAGTGGTTCAGTAGGGTTTTGCGTTTGGTGGGGGGGGGGAGGTCTGTCGGTACTCCGGGCGTTGAGCTTTGATGTAGGTGGGATTGACTTGCGTGTACAACGTGCGGTGTCGTACGTTGTGGCCGATTATATTTTCGTGTCATGGGCTATGAGGCACGTTGATTGGTAACAGTAGAATTAGGGTTTTAGCGGGGACGATTTACAGGACAAAATGTCGAATTAGGTTGGTATATGAGGGGAGATGGGAGAGAGACTTCCCGCCTGAAAATAAAGCCTTGGAGTTACGAGATTTGAGATAGTTGTGAGTGTTCAGTGGGTAATCTAACGGGCTGGTCAGCTGTGTCTAATTGTGTTTGTCAAGTGCGTGAATGTTTTGTGTTCTCCGAGTTTATGTGCGTCTCCTATGTAACGGTGATGACGATATATCTTACGTGCTTTGTATATACAACTTTTAGGAATGTTTCTCGTCATTTATGCCTCAATTACAAGTCATTGGTGTACATTTTGTATATGGTGTGCTTCCTAGCACAGTTGAACGTTTTCTTATTTTCGTTTATACTTTATGCCGTGTTCGTGTGCTTTTCAATAGTATATGTATCTATGCAAGTATTTGTTTTTCTGTAAGCTGTGATGGAGCTTGAACTATATGTGGAGGCAGTATTTTTCAATGTGTGCATCTCGTCAGTGTATAAGTTCACTTATAGCTGCTGGCATTTGTGTTTATTGAGATGTCAAATATCACAGTGTAGTTTCGTTTTGTTATATTAGATATTTTCATTGTTGTGAATTGTAGCGTCATCCTGTTCCACCTTTGAACTGTAATGCCTATTCTTAGTCCATGATAATAACCCCGTGGTAGTCGCCCAAATTAACGTATTGTTGTGCTCTTTAAGGCACCTGAGTTCTTAGATTAAGTCTTGGATACGTTGTGTGCTGGGAGGCGGAAGCCACGCCTAGTTATATGCCAGATGTTGTATCATGTTGTATAATACGTGATTGCTTGTGTATGTGTGTACTTCTGTGTGCTTGTTTTTGTCACATTGTTTATTTGTATAGTGTTTATATTTTCCTGTGTTTTGATTTTATTATTTATTATATAATAATAATCTTGTTAGTGCCTGGTATCTCGTTGACATATTATTTTATGCACCCATATCTATTTCGTACCTGAGTTTTAAATAAAATAAAAAAAAAAATTCCCCATCCTCATCCGGATTCTATTCCTCATCCTCCTCCGGATTACCATAGCAGTGACCTTCATCGAAGACACTGCGAGACTCCAAGCGGACATCAACCAAATCTTCGAATGGGCCACTCAAAACAATATGAAGTTCAACGAGGAGAAATTTCAACTACTCAGATATGGGAAACTTGAAGCAATTAAAAATATATCAGGGTATACGACAAATTCTTACTATACAATAGAGCGGAAAAGTAATGTGAAGAACCTAGGAGTGATAATGTCAGAGGATCTCGCCTTCAAAGACCACAACAATGTATCTACCTCATCTGCTAGGAAAATGATAGAATGGATAATGAGAACCTTCAAAACTAGGGACGCCAAGCCCATCATAATTCTCTTCAAATCGCTTGTGCTCTCTAGGCTGGAATACTGCTGTCCACTAACGGCCCCCTTCAAGGTTGGCGACATTGCAGACCTGGAGAGTGTACAAAGAACTTTCACTTCACACATAAGTACGATAAGGCACCTAAACTACTGGGAATGATTGAAGATCCTTGATCTGTATTCCCTCGAATGCAGGCGAGAGAGATACATTGATAATATACACTTGGAAGGTCCTGGAGAGATTGGCACCAAACCTGCACACGAAAATCACTCCCTATGAAAGGAAAAGACTCGGCAGGAGATGCAACATTCTCCCGATAAAAAGCAGGGGCGCCACAGTACACTGAGAGACAACACAGTAAGTGTCCGGGGCCCAAGACTGTTCAATTGTCTCCCAGCATACATAAGGGGGATTACCAATAGACCCCTGGCTGTCTTCAAGAAGGCACTGGACAGGCACTTGAAGTCAGTACCTGATCAACCGGGCTGTGGTTCGTACGTCAGCTTGCGTGCGGCCAGCAGTAACAGCCTTGTTGATCAGACCCTGATCCACGAGGCCTGGTCTCAGACCGGGCCGCGGGGGCGTTGACTCCCGAAACCCTCTCCAGATAAACTCCAGGTAAACAGCTGGATGGTTGCCAGGAGTCAGCAGCAAACTTTTCTGGAAAGAATCCAGCCTACATTAATTAAGCCAAAGACTAAGACATGAAATAATCACAAAATTTACTCCAGTCTCACTTAATTTGCACACTACTGTAAGAATTCATAGAGAAGAGAAGCCATTTTAGTGGTCAGTAGACCTGTGAAATTGTTCGCTCCACAAGTTTTATTTTGTTACGTTGTTCCTAAGTAACATTCAGACCAATTTTCAGAAAATTTCGTTCAGTTTTAGGGGTCGTACAAAAAGGCGTCTCTCGCTGACAGAAGCGAAATTGAAGAAATTTTAATTTTTGTTCCTCTTTTGCATACTATAGCTCCAATTTTCTCTGAAAGCAGAATGACTGAATCGATAACCAGTTTTTAGTGTTTTGTTGAGCGTGAAACGAGCGAGTGATTATATGTGCATTAAAGAGGAGGTACAACTTGATTTAAATAAAGCAACGTGTTTGTCATGAATTCTTGGATGAGAAATCGTCGGTTTTGATCGACCTCGCCAACCACTGGACTATGTATTCATCTGAAAAATCACTGAAAAAGGGTATTTTTCCCAGCTGATTTCCTCCACTAAAAGTTGAAAAAAACGTTAATGTAAAGTCTTAATCGTATTCCCCCATCTTTTCTCTTTCAAATTCAGTAAAGAAAACAGTGTCACAACAGAAAATCTCACGCAATTCGCTTCACAAGTTGAACAAAGCCACTAAGACGTGGCTCTGCTCGCTGCACTCACTCGCTCATAATAATGCTTCCTCATGCCTACTTGAACAACGAAGTAAGGTGGAACTTCAATCTGTCCCTCTAAAATTCAGCAATTACCCTCCTTCATTAGTCTCACCTTGCTCAGAGCAGGGAAGCGGCGACGGTGTTCCGCCATGAGGCGAAGAGGGTGGTAGGTAAGACACATAGGCAACATTTAGGCAACTTTATTCCGAAACGTTTCGCCTACACAGTAGGCTTCTTCAGTCGAGTACAGAAAGTAGGCAGGAGCAGTAGAGATGTGAAGACGATGTAATCAGGCCATCACCCTTGAAGTCGTAGATTTAAGGTTGTCAGTCTACAACGCCTACACAGTAGGCTTCTGAAGAAGCCTACTGTGTAGGCGAAACGTTTCGGAATAAAGTTACCTAAATGTTGCCTATGTGTCTTACCTACCAACCTGTCGGTATTGTATACCATTTTGATATTCAGGCGAAGAGGGTACTGATTAGGCTCCTCGTCCTTGGTCAGCAACGCGTTCAAAGTCTGAACGAGGGAAACAGCTCTTTCTCTTGCGTCGTTCACGACCCTCAAAGAGCCCGCAGACTTTTTCATTTCCAGGAATGTTGTTTTCGTCTCCAACGTTTCAGGGTCTTCATTTAAAAAGGAAGAATTTTCCTTCCCCTTCCTCTGCTCACCAATGACGCTAAACATACTTAGTCTCCTCCAGTCTGACTACGATCTCTGGGACACCTTACAAGGGTCGGGGGTACCTTGGTTTCTTTTCTCGCTCGAAGTTGGTCACCATCTTGCGCTTTGCCGCAATGTCCACTTTCTTGTCGAAGAACGCCAATCCAACCAGGTGCTCCGCCAGATACCAGAGATGGCGTGAAAGGTGATAGCAGCAGAATTCGCGATCTCTTTGTCTGGATATGCTCGAAGGGTTTGGAGGAAGTCCAAGTCATTGCGAGGGGCTTGCACGCCAAGCAGAGCCTCGTTCCAGAACAGGACATAGATCAAGGTGATGAAAAGTGAGTGATCTAACGGAACGTGATTCCTTGGCAATGAGACTGAACTGGTTCCAGAAGAGGAAGACCTTCAGGATGTACAATCCCTTCCCCATCCATCGCACGTGATGTGTCAGGCCTGAGGGCCGAAACTTGGCCCATTGGTCACCCCCTCCACTCAAGAAGAGGAGGTTCAGGCTGAGGAACTCGGCATAGTCTGGTCGCACTTCATAGCCTGCTTGATGTAGGAAACCATGTCGATGCTTTGCTCTTCCAATCTGTGTTTGCGGAACATCTCGCCGGGGACACCAACGTATACCTCTTGGTTGACATTGGGCTACCCCATCTGAAACCTCTTGAAGAGGCCAGTATCCGGTCCTCCCGTTGGCCTGAAGACTACCTCGCAAACACTGGAGAGGTCAAGAACTGTCATGAGCCACAATGCGTACCTCCGCCTGTGCCTCCCCCGTTCCCCTTTCTGTCTTCGGCACAGCCAACAACTTCTCGAAACCCCCAGGGCCAGTAATGAGCACAGCTACACGGTCCACCCTTCCCCTATCCCCAGTGTAGTCTGGGAGAAGCTTGGCGTTCCAGTGCAGGAGAAGCGGACCTTTGGGACTTGAGGCTGGAGTAGGACGTGGAAGACAGCTGAGGTGCTGTCACTGAGGATGAAGCTACCTCGGCCTCTGTCTTCGCCCTTCTCGCCTTCTCTTGCTCTTCACGAAGTCACTTCCGACTCTCCCATCCCGCTATCACGAGATCAGGGCCAGACATGATGCAGAAGATCACATTCTTATGTTCCATTTGGTAAAACATGCGATCCTCTTCGATGGTCATCTGCGCCAGGGCATCACTGGTTCCCATGTCAAAGAGGTCACCGAGATAGTCCTTGAAAATACTCACTTGCGTATCACCTCGCTTTCGACTCTTCTGGTATTCCCGCATAACTTCTCCAAATTCCGCACGCAGGAATCTAACCGCTGGGTAGGGATCCTTGCCCTCATCCAGATGGCACAGCAGGCTTCGCAGGACTTCTTGAAGCTATTTGGGAAAGGTAGGTTCTGCTTCAGGTGAAAGAATTGTGACATGTGAAGTATGTCATCTCGCGTCGGAAGCCGGGCAGTTAAAAAAAAAAACACTCGAGGGGACACCCTACTAACCATCATTCCAATGCACTTCGTGTACTCGATACTGAGGATGCCATCTGCGACAGATAGAAACCAAAGATGAGGTTTTGTGCAACTTTTAAATATGCATTAAATGATCCAAATTTTGGCACACAGGACAGGCTCATATAGTGGAATAAAAATTACATTGTGGAGCGTACTTCCTTTGAAGTTGTAAAATTAACATGTATTTTTGAACTGGTCTAGTGGTGAGTGTGACTAAAAACCCTCACCAACAAAAAGACCTTAAAAATTATAACAAGTCTAACAAGACATATATGAGTTCATACAGAGAGAAAACATATCAGTGTACCTAAAATACTTCTCTCCTGTATGAACCAGAGTTCAGACAGGAGAGAAACAATGTTTATTTTTACGATACAGGATAAAAAATATTGAGCCCAATATGACATTGAAGTTCACAGAGGAGAAAAACATATCACCATAATAAAAGAATTTTACAATTAAAGCAAGCCTAACACAACCTATGTTATTAAGTTCAAAAGATTTAATAAATCAATTAAGACTTCTAAGACGCTTTAGAGCTGATGCAGGAGAGAAGCTTTAACATTACTCAGCGTGTCCAAAGGATTTTAAACTTAAATTAAGCTTAGGAACAGTCGAGTTCATACATAAAATTGTGTGTGTGTGTGTGTGTGTGTGTGTGTGTGTGTGTGTGTGTGTGTGTGTGTGTGTGTGTGTTTGTGTGCTCACCTATATGTACTCACATATATGTGGTTACAGGGGTCGAGTCAAAGCTCCTGGCCCCGCCTCTTCACTGGTCGATACTAAGTCACTCTCTCCCCTCTCCTAGAACCTTATCATACTTATTTTGTTTTGAAGCCGTGTATGGAACTTGCCTCTATTACTTCACTCTCCAGATTATTCCACTTCCTGACAACTGTAAGACTAAAGAAGTACTTCCTAGCATCCCGATGGCTCATCTGGGTATTCAGTTTTCAATTGTGGCCCATTGCTCCTGTGTCTCATCTCTGAAACATTCGAGTCCTGTCCACCTTGTCAATTCCTCTCAGCGTGATTTTCAGCAGCCTCTCCCTGGAAATCCCTTCGGGGTACCTTCTCAGTGTCCGCAGGGGCTGTTGAGTAACAAGTGAGTTAGAAAAACAATTTGCCTCAAAGGAGCGTATTTCTAGCATTTCCTTACCATCTGAAATGCGTAGTCGTACTTGGGTTTGGGTGAATCACTCACGTGTCACGGGATCTATTGGTAACTCCAGTCAAATCTCACCTCTACCTATTAGCTGTAGCTAACGTAAGATGTGGGTATGGTTGGATTACATGGGTATTGTAACTGACCCAATTATCCCTAGTTTGTTGTAGGAGAGGTGTAGTTACATTGTCCTCACTCGTTGACTGGAAGTCATTTTGCATGCCACGGCACAAACTTTTACACTTTATCAGGATTATGTCGCTGATTATACACTCATGTCTCCTTTTAACACTAGTTTTCCTTAGGAGATTGGCAGTATGTCAAAGTTTACCGCACAAAGTCGTTATTTTCTTTGTTCTCAGCGGGAGATTTGTGACGTGTTCACGCTCTCATGTCTAAATTCAACCCAGCTTGCTGCCCTGCCCAGCGCCCATCAGTTCATCGTCTGCACAAAAGAACTGATGAGTTCAGCTTTATATTTCTTCCTTACTACACATTGCAACAAGGAATAACACAAGAAGGTTGTTTCCTTGATGTTTAGCTGTATACTAGAAGTCATAATGTCCCTATTGCACCCCCTGAATGGGGCCCAATGTTTATAGTGTATATGTAAATTGTATGTATATATTTACTTTTTCATATAATTTTATAATGCCGATATTTTCATTAATTGAAAATATCAACACGCAAGTTATACTTTTTTGTATCAAACTGAACACATATTACTCTTAATATTCCAGTAGTCCTTCACGAGCTAGTCCAAAATCACCGACCAGATTAGTTAAGAAAATAAGTGGATTCGCCCAAAACTCAATGAACCAATGACCGGATTCTTAAGCTGGCAGAGTTTCTAGGTGCCCTTAACATCAACAGGATTCGTTAAAAAATAAGGTATCCTCTGACCAGATTCATAAGCTGACAGGGCTTTTAGGAACCCTTATCAGACACCCAAACAGTTACTGCTAGCAGCATTAAGACTGCTTCATACACATACACAAACAGATACAAATAGATACACATACAAATATGCAGTTTTACACTTTAAGGAGGATATTAGTAGAATATACAGTATAACAACCAAGAAATAATCACATCATGAAACTCTGTAGCTTTCAACCAGAGCAACAAATGGGCCTCTGCGGGCCCATTTGTTCCTCTGATATTCAGATATTCAGGAATCATCTACAAGAAATATTAAACCAGGGAAGTGTTTCTGTGTATGCCCAAATGAGAACCATCTGTGGAAAAAAAAATCACACTGGTATTAAAAGATGGAAACATCAAAAATGCAACCGTCCTTCATGTAAGCTTTTCCACCCTGAAATGTGTCACTCTTCAGTTCAGGAAAGACAGTGTTATTACTTATATTACCAGGCACACCACCTGAAGGGGACAAGAAAATACAGAACATCCACACCATGAGAAAACCAGGGTAGCCACAATCACTCCAGAGAGAGTTTTTTTTTAGTGCCAGGAAGGAAAAATAGCTGGCAGGAAATGAGAGAAATCGTACACCAACTCCGATCATTTCTGGAGTGAAACCACAATCAATGGCCTCCATTCCAAAACAACAGATATTAGTGCCAGCAACACCCCATCCCCATACCACCAATACGACGACATTCATCTTTGGAAATATACATGGTCTAAAGCCAGCAACAAACAACAAAAAACTTTCATCAGTGAACTGTTTAGAGTTCGCAGTTTTCACAGAGGCCCACATAAAGAATCACTTTGACAGTGAAATATAGATCCTGGGTTATAACTATACAGATGTGATAGAGTGAACAAGCAAAAGGGAAGGGGTGGGGGTTGGCCTATATGTCACAGAGTCACTGATATGCTAGGAACTACTAAACGCCTCAAATAATGTAGTTGAAATTTTGGCAGTAAAGATCGAGAACCAAAACCTGGTCATTGTGGTTGTATACAAGCTCTGGATGCAACTTCCCAACAATTCCAGGAACAGCTTCTGAAAATAGTCCAATGTCTGGAAAATCTTCCAGTTCCTGCAACAAACATCTTGTTCCTGGGAGATTTCAACCTAAGGCACCTAAAATGGAGGAATGTAACAAATAATGCTGTAGCAGAGATAACCCCAGGAGGCAGCTCAGATGAAAAGTTGCACACACACGAGCTTTTAAATCTCTGCACCAAATTTTCCATAAACCAGCAAATAATAGAGATCACAAAATAACAGAGGTTCAGACATGTATGTACGGGGCCCCAGACCGACTAAATGTGATTAGTCATGAGGGAACCTTCACTAAATTCAGCTTCAGTAACAAAAAGATAAGGTGGGACCAAGTCAACCAGGTCCTAAATGATATAAACTGGGAAGATACTCTAAGCAACACGGATTCAAACCTATGTCTAGAACAAACTAACTCTGTGGCACTCGAGGTATGCTCAAATCATATTCTTTTAAGGAAAAGGAAGAGAAGATGTAAACTAAAAAGAGAAAGGCGTTACCTATACAGGCGAAGACAAAGAATAACAGAGCGGCTATAAGAGGCCAAAATATCTGTAATACGAAGGAAGACACTGGTCAGAGAAGTATCAAACATCAAACTTAAGCTAAAGTAATCTTACTGGAGTCAAGAAACGCAGGAAGAACTAAAAGCCATAAATGAAATTGAAAGAAACCCAAAATATTTCTTTTCTTATGCCAAATCTGAATCGAGAACAACACCCAGTATTGGTTCCCTACGTAGACGAGCTGGGTCCTACATACAAGACAGCAAGGAAGTGAGTGAGCTACAAAAGTCCCAATATGACCTAAATGAATTTTTTTTGGAGCGAGACAGAATTTGGTAGACTCAAACGTATCCTGACACCAAGTGACATTGAAAAGGCGATAAATGGCATGCTCATGCACTCTGCCCCAGGCCCAGACTCATGGAACTCCGTGTTCATCAAGAACTGCAGGAAACACCAATCATGTGTTTTTAACATCCTATTGAGAAGGAGCATGGACACAGGAGTCGTCCCACAGCTGCTAAAAACAACAGACATAGCCCCACTCCACAAAGAGGGTAGTAAAGCAATAGCAAAGAACTACAGACCAACAGCGCTAACATCCCATATCATAAAAATCTTTGAAAGGGTTCTAAGAAGCAAGATCGCCACTCATTTAGATACCCATCAGTTACACAACCCAGGGCAACATGGGTTTAGAGCAGGTCGCTCCTGCCTGTCCCAACTACTGGACCACTACGACAAGGCCCTGGATGCTCTAGAAGACAAACAAAACACTGATGTAGTATACACAGACTTTGCAAAAGTTTTTGACAAGTGTGATCATGATATAATAATGCACAAAATGCATGATAAAGGAATAACAGGAAAAGTTGGTAGATGGATCTAAAATTTCCTGACAAATAGAAGACAGAGAGTAGTAGTAAACAAAGCAAAGTCTGAGGTGCTACTGTGTAAAGCGATGTTCCACAAGGCACAGTACTTGCTCCCGTCCTGTTCCTCATACTCAAAGACAGGGATGTAAGCCACAGAACTGTGTCTTCCTTTGCAGATGACCCCCGAATTTGCATGGCAGTGTCCTCCATTGAGGACACTGCAAGACTCCAGGCGGACATCAACCAAATCTTTAAATGGGCCGCATAAAACAATGTGAAGTTCATTGATGAGAAATTAAAACTATATGAGAGTATAAATCAAATTCCAACCACACAGTAGAGCGAAAAACTGATGTCAAAGACCTGGGAGTGATAATGTCAGAGGATCTCACTTTAAAAGACCACAACATTGTATCAGTGACATCTGCTAGAAAAATGACAGGATGGACAATGAGAATCTTCAAAATTCGGGATGCCAAGCCCATGATGACACTCTTCAAGTTGCTTGTTCTATTTAGGCTGGAATATTGCTGCACACTAACAGCACATTTCAAGGCAGGTGAAATTGCTGAAATTAAATGTACATAGAACCATCACGACACACGTAAGTGCGATAAAACACCTCAGTTACTGGGAATGCTTGAAGTTCCTCAACCTGTACTCCTTAGAATGCAGGCGGGAAAGATACATGATGCACATGGAAAATCTTAGAAGGATTAGTACCAAACCTGCACACGAAAATCACTCCCCATGAAAGCAAAAAACTCAGCACTCGATGCAACATCTCCCTAATGCAAAGTAGGGGCGCCACTAGCATGATAAGAGACAACACAGTTAGTGTCAGGGGCCCAAGACTGTTCAAGTGCCTCCCAGCATACATACGGGGCATTACCAATAGACCCCTGGCTGTCTTCAAGAACGTGCTGTACACCCACCTAAAATCAGTACCTGACCAGCCGGGCTGTGGGTCGTACGTCTGGTTGCATGCGGCCAACAGTAACAGCCTGGTTGATCACACCCTGATCCACCATGAGGCCAGGTCACAGACCGTTCCGCGGGGGCGTTGACCCCCGAAACTCTCTCCAGGTATACTCCATGTATTATTATTTGACTTATTATATTAGCTATGTATGTAGGGAGGATGTAACACACCTCACTGTCCTCGCTGTTGAAGAGTTGTAATTGGCTGTCCACCGTCCCAAATTGCCTTGCCAACTACCGCTTGCTTGTTTCTGTCAGGCTGTACCTTGCACCGTTGCTGGAGTAGCACAGGTGAATCACGTGATCTCACCTGATGTGAGGCCTGTAATCGAGAGAACTCTCTCTCTCTACAGCTGGTCATCGCTTGAACCAGCACCTCTCTGTCACCATCTCTCCAGGGATCTCTCTTGTCTCTGGCTGCTTGTTCGTTATTTAGACTCTGCTTTGGTAGAGTATGGTTTTGCTGGTAAGTTGAAACACTTCTTGTAACTCTGTGTAACTCTGTTCACAGAGCATAGTTCAGACTTAGTGATTTTTTGGACGTTTTGCTGAAGTTGTGTGTTATAGTAACACTAAGTCAACCCAGGTCCCAAGCTAAAGCTTCTGACCTATTTTGTGGCATCTACGCACCGTCGTAGTCAGGGATTTGGTTATGCTGAACTTAGATTCAGTATTAAGGGAGTTTTATGATTTTTATGGAGGATCTGCTGATGGTACCCAGTTAGGGTCGTTATTTTGTCTCCTTGTTCCTAATGCACACACATATATACTAGTATTTTTATACTTGATAGTAACGTACCAGACGTTACTTAAGAGTCATACTGTTACGAAATGTGCCTTCAGCAGCATACTCTACTATATGCTGATTTAGAAAGACACGTAAGCAAACACTATGACATTTATTAGAAAACGTTTTGGTCCTGGGACTTTGATCACTTCTAACATACAGAGGTAGAAAGACATTATATACAGGCGGAGAGTGAGGTGTGAGTGACGCATGGTGACCTGAAGAATGCCATGTTGGGATGAGGATGGATAGATGATGACATCATGTGACTCCTGTGTTGTTGGGTTGGTAGTGCTTAACTTGCTTGAGTATCATGTATGCTAATGTTTTAGAAATTTTATGGTTTCCAGTGTTACGTTCTATTGTGTTGGTGACGGCGATTAGCGAGGCTTCTAGGCACCGTCGGCGTCTGAAGTCTGGTTCTGTGAGAACGAGTTGTGCCTCATCCCAGTCCATTAAATGCCCCGTGGAGTCTTTGTGGAGGACACAGGCGTACCTTAAAACGTCTCTGTTACAGGCACTTCGATGCTCGTTCAGGCGGACCGCAAGATCTGTCTGTCTCGCCTACATATTTCTTGGGACAGAATCCATAGGGTATGGTGTAGACTCCTGCTGTGGAAGTTAGAGGTGTGGGGCTGCGTTTTGTAGTGAGGTCTTTGACAGATGATGTGTTTATGGTGGAAACGTTGATGTTACTCATAGCAAGTGCCCGGCGAGTATTCGTGGCAACATCACCACATGGGAGCACTATGAACTGCTTAGGGGGCTGTTCCATGGGCGGTTTGTTGAGGACAGCTTGTGCCTTGAGTCTGCAATCTCGGATGAAGAAAGATGGAAGCTGAAGACGTGTAAAGGCTTGTGTTATGTAAATACATTTTTCTTCAAGAAAACAAGGGCTGGAGATGCGAAGAGCTCTCAAGAAGAAGCCGATGAGGACTCCTCTTTTAGTGCGGGTGTCTTGGTGTGAATACAGCTGCATTGATCTTGTTGAGAAGGGCTTGGATATTTAGACGTCTCGGATAGAAAACCAATATATCATCAACGTATCTTAGCCAGGTAACGGTGTTGGGAATGAGGCTGCTGAATTTCTCTGTCTCTTAAGTTTTCCATGAAGAGGTTGGCATCCCAAAACACTGTTTGTAACAGTTGTCCTGATATTTGAAGGAGTTGAAATTAACACAAAGATCCACTAGACTGATGAAATCTAGAAGATGTAAAAGGAGATCGTGGTTTTCAACACAGTAGTCACATGATCTCATCCACATCCTTCCTCATCCCAACATGTCATTCTTCAAGTCACCATGTGTCACTCACACCTCACTCTCCGCCTATATATAAGGTCTTTCTACCTCTGTATGTTAGAAGTGATCAAGGTCCCATGACCGAAACCTTTTCTAATAAATATGTCATAGTGTTGGCTTACGTGTCTTTCTAAACCAACTTGTCGGTATTTATTACCAAGGTTTATACCACTACTATAAGTACAATTTAAGAGTTGTGATTGGCTGTCCACCGACGGAAACTGCGTTGCTAACTCCATTGCTGGAGTAGCACAGGCGAGTCACGTGATCTCACCTAATGTGAGGCCTGTAGTCGAGAAATCTCTCTCTCTCTCTCTCTCCACAGTCAGGGATTTGGTTATGCTGAACTTACATTCAGTATTAAGGGAGTTTTATGATTTTTATAGAGGATCTGCTGATGATCCCCAATTAGGGTCGTTATTTTGTTTCCTTGTTCCTGACGCTGTGCTGCTGCTTATTACATTATTGCTGTTGGCTAATGATTCGTCACACTGTTCAAGCAAGCTGTTTTGATTGCCTTGATGGTCGAGAAGATAAATTGTTTGTGGACTAGTGTCAGTCACTTTTTAAGTCTAAGTCGACTCGAGTCTCACTGAGACATAACGAACACTTTGAGCACACATCCACACATTCACACATACACTTGTATATACCAGTATTTTTGTACTTGATAGTAACATACCAGATGGTACTTAAAAGTCGTACTGTTACGAAATGTGCCTTCAGCACTATACTACTATATGTACAATTTAACTTTGCACTATAATAGAAGTATAGGAGCTTATATCCTAAATTATATCAAATTCATTTAATTTGATTTCGTCCACCTAGACAACTTTGTTAATAAACTTCTCAAATTTTATTTCGTTGGATTATTATCACCTGGATGTGTTCCCAACACTCTATTAATATTCAAGGGATAACTAGACCTGATCTTGGTCTGACATCTTGTTATAAAAAAACAGAAACAGGCTGAATGCTGGAGGGGAAGACCTTCTAGTATTCTCTGGAGACGTCTATACTTTATAGATATCGCCTTTTTGTAACATTCCCGACTTGTAGGCCCAGTGGGGCACAGGTTTTCTCTTAATTTTCCTGCTAAGGGGAAAAGAGTAATTACTTTCGTTTAACACTCACTGTGTAGTTGATCAGGAACTGTAGCAGGGAGAGGAAGGCGTTGCTCGTGATGCTATGGTACATACATGTGTTCTTCATAAAACTATTTGCGAAGAAGGAAGAGTCCACTAGCCCCTTCCGGGAGGGCTAAATCCCTCAGAGGGCTGAGGGGGGCTGAGAGATACCCCCTTTACTGGAGAATTTCCTCCACAATCATGTCCCTCCTATCCTCTAGTGTTTTCAGGTTGAGTTCCTTTAACCTTTCTTCATAAGACATAGCCCTTGGCTCCGGGACTAGTCTTGTTGCAAATTTTTACACTTTCTCCAATTTCTTGACGTGTTTAACTAGGTGTGGGTTTCAGACTGGTGCTGCATACTCCCGTTTGGGCCTAACGTACATGGTGTACAGTGTTTGAATGATTCTTTACTTAGATGTCGTAATGCTATTCTCAGATTTACCAAGCACCAATATACTGCAGCAGTTATTTGATTGATGACTCAGAGGAAATGCTCGGTATAATGTTTACCCCAAGTTCCTTTTCTTTAAGTGAAGTTCGAGCCTTTGCTTCCCTAACCTGTCTTCCGCCTGCGGTCTTCTTTGTCCTTCCCCAATTTTCATGACTTTGCATTTGCTGGGGTTAAACTCCATGAGCCATTTGTCGGACCAGACTTGAAGCCTATCCAAATCCCCTTGTAATCTTTCCTGATCCTCGCCCACTTGTATTCTCGTCATCAGTTGCACATCATCAACAAACAGCGATACTTCTGAATCTATTCCTTCCATCATGTCATTCACGTATACAAGAAACTGCACCAGACGTAGGACTAACCCTTGTGGAGTCCCACTTAATACATGCGCCCTCTCCGACACTTCATCGCGTACCAACACTCGTTGTTTACTTCCTGTCAGGTATTCCCTGATCCATTGAATTACTTCCCCTACTACTCCTGCCAGCTCCTCCAATTTTTGAACCAGTCTCTTGTGAGGTACTGTGTCAAAAGTTTTTTGTAGCCCAAAAAGATGCACTCTATCCATCCCTCTCTCTCTTGTCTTACTTGTTACCTTACCGTAGAACTCAACTAGATTTGTGACACAGGATCTTCCTGAAGCCGTGCTGATTGTCATGTATGAGCCCAATCCTTTCAATGTGCTCCACCACTCTTCCTTTTATAATCATTTCCATAACTTTACATACTATACATGTCAGTGACACTGGTCTATAGTTTAATGCTGTCTGTCTCCTTTCTTAAAAATTGGAACTACATTTACTGTCTTCTACACCTTAGGCAACTGCCCAGTTTCGATAGATTTATTGAAAATTACTGCTAGTGGCACACACAGTTCCTCTCCTCCCTCTCAGGACCCATGGAGATATATTATCTGGCTTCACCACCTTCAAGGAATCTAGTTCACCTAGCAGTTTCTTCACCTCCTCCTTGGTTAAGTGTAGTGTCCAGCACTTGCTGGTGCACTCTACCTCCTCGATTTGTTTGAAGCATTTCTGTTTCTACTGTGAATACTTCTCTAAATCTTGTGTTAAGTTCTTTACATACTTCCTGGTCATTTTGTCAGCTCTCCTTCTTTCCTCAGCCTGATTACCTGGTCCTTGACTGCTGTTTTTCTCCTAATGTTACTGTATAACAACTTTGGTTCAGATTTGGCTTTTGATGCTATGTCATTCTCGTATTGCCTCTGGGCTTCGTTTCTGGTTCTTCTGCTCACCTCCTTGTTTTCTCGAGTCCTTTGCCTTCTATACTTTTTCCATGCTCTAGCACACTTGGCTTTGACCTCTTTACACCTCCACTTAAACCAGGGCTCACTCTGGTCTTACCACTTTTTTCTGTTACCCTTTGGTGTGAACTTCTCTGCCTCCCTGCACTTTGTGGTTACTAATTCCATCATTTCATTTATTGTTTTTTCCTCTAGTTCTGTTTCCCACTATACTTCATGCAGGAATCTCCTTATGCCCATGTAGTCAACTTTTTTTAAGTTTGGCTTCTCTCATCCTTCTCGTGTTGCTGCATTCTCCACTGTTAACTCTACAAGGTGGTCAAAACACACTAGCGCCAAAGAGCCTTTCGTGTGTGATATCCCCTGTGTCTGAACTGTTCAAGGTGAACATGAGCTCCAGCCTTGCTGCAACATCCTCTCCTCTCTCTCTCTGGTTGTATCCCTAACATGTTGGTGCATGAAGTTTTCCAATACTGTCTCCAGCATCTTAACCATCCACATTTCTGGTCCCCTATGTGGCTCTAAGTTTTCCCAGTCTATCTATGATCGAAATCCCCCATAATGAGTAATTTTGTCTTACCCATACAAGCCCTTCTGGCCATTTCAGCCAGTGTATTCACCATTTCTCTATTGCATTCATTATACTCTTATCTTGGCCTCCTGCTGTTCAGTGGTGGATTATACATCACCTTTGGATCCCCAGTCTGAAGTGTTCCTAAAATAAATTTAACCGCTTTCCCTCTGTCCATTCCTCCTATTTTCTCAAAATTCCACTGCCACTCCTCCTCCTCCTCTCTCTGTCTTTCCACAGGATCTGATATCCAATTGGAAAGATTGCATCGGTTATCATCCCTATAAGCTTTGTCTCTGTTAGTGCTATGATGTCAGAGGATGCATCAATGATTCGTTCTTGTCACTCCTAACTCTTTATTTGTTATTATTCCATCTGTATTGGTGTACCATACCTTTAGCTTCCTTTCCATTACTGTATTTTGGGAGATGGAAGAAGATGGTGCAGGCTGGGGATATGGGAGGCAGGGTGGAATATTATGGGAGACTGCTGTGATTGTGAAATTAGTCTTTGGGGGGGGCTGTGGAATGTGATTTGTTGCTGGTTATTGTGTTTGGTTGGTATGGGGTGACAGAGGTTGAGGGGATTCTGTAAGCATTTGTGTTTGATGCTCCCTGGAGACTGAGCTTTCCTGTCCGTCGTTGCCTGTCCTGTCTCTCTCTCCTTCCACTGCTTTCTTCTTACTCTCACTCTCAGTTGTTCCCTTTCTTTTTGTGTTCTGTTTCGATCGAGGTACACTCACTCATATTCTTGGGAGTCCTTTAATAGTGGCTTCTGTTGCAGTATCCTGTTCCGTACCACTTCTGTCTTGAATGTTAATTTGAATGGTCAATGTTTTTCCTTTGAATACTCCCCAAGTCTGTAAAAATTTGCTACCTGAGACATGTCCTTCTCTCCTGTTATTGCAATGATGCTCTTAATCTCCCAATGCTTTCTTTTACCATAGGTCTTCCCTTTAGCCTCCTAAAGTCCATGAATAATTAATGACCTCTCCCTCTCTTCTTCCTATTTCTTTTCCCTCCATATCTCTGGGTCTGATTTAAGCACATCCTTTTTTATTTCCTTTATCATCTCCCGGACACCCTGATGGCCTAATATTACTTCTGCAAAGGACTTCTCAGCTCCATTCCCTCATTCAGTCCCCTCACTGTCTGCTGATTCTCCCATTTCCATCACCTTGCTCCTTTCGGACCTCATCTTTACATCTTTCTTCAGCACATCCACTTCTTCCTCCAGTTTCTGTATTTTTGCCTCAGCAGATGCAGCTCATGATTCCCACTTCTTGTTCTCTGCAGATAGCTTCTGTAACGTTATTGCAAAGTTCATGTAACCTTTTTTCCCATTCTTGATCCATTTTGCTCTTGAGCCTTTCTATCCCTTATTACCCATTTAGATGCCGTTGGAAGTGAGCTTGAGTATGTCAGCAGAAGGTGGACAATCCGGGAATATGAAACTAGGCATGTTTAATCTAAAGAGTTCGTTGATGACTGTGTTGAAGGATCCTGGTTTCGCCATATTGTGCATATGGGCATACATCCTTCAGTAATGGATTTTTGTGGGTTCACCGTTTGGTATGAGAGGTAGCACATTGCTGGTAGTGGATAAAGATTGCGTGGTCTTAAGTATTTTAGTGGTGCCTGCTTGCAGTTTCGTGATTGCAGCATATATTGGAGACCTTATAGTTGTTTTCTGTTGTTCTCCTTGGGTTTTCTTGAGTACTTCTCGTCTTGTCGGATACTTGGCAGCTAGGGTGTGGAGCTCATTCTTGCATTTCAGGCATTTTGGTGATGTAGTGGAGCTACAGCTCTTGAAATCATGTCCTTCACTGCCGCAGGTCGAGCAAATTCTTTTATCCTTTTTAGGACAATCCTTGGTGGTATGAAAGTAAGAGTAGCAACTGTAACACTGCGTAATGTGGTGGAACCTCTCGGCTTTAAAGAAGTTTGAGTTGATGTGGAAGTACTGGATTGTCATTCTATCGGCGAGAGCTTGGGTAGCCATGTTGACATCAGTGAATGTGATCTTAAGCATAGAAGAAGCGTTGGAAAACTTGGTGATAAATTCCACAGCAGCCAAGGGGTTCCGGTCTTCTACTGACTTCTTGATGTCTTCGACGGGTTGGGTAGTGATGAACTTGAGGAACACAGTTCTCTTGACCCTCAAAGCTGGGGAAGACGTGACTTGAAATTATCGTACAGCAAGGGAAATTCCAGAAATAATTATGTAGAACAGGACGATAATAAACTATGCACGATTGGGGAAACTAGTGGCATGGTCCTCAGACAAATAGAGAAATTAAAACTTAACAAATCCCCAGGACCTGATGAACTGTTTGCAAGGGTTTTAAAGGAATGTAAAGAGGAACTTGTCTTTTCAATATATTACTACAAACTGGCATAGTGCCAGACAAGTGGAAAATGGCAAATGTAATACCTATTTACAAAGCAGGACACAGGTCCTTAGCTTCGAACTATAGACGAATAAGCCTTACCTCCATAGTGGGAAAATTTATGGAATCAATAATTGCCGAAGCAATTCGTAGCCATCTTGAAAGACATAAATTGATTAATGAATCTCAGCACGGTTTTACAAAGGGACGTTCCTGTCTTACGAATTTACTAACTTTTTTCACTAAGGTATTTGAGGAGGTAGATCATGGTAATGAATATGATATTGTGTATATGGACTTCAATAAGGCTTTCGATAGAGTTCCACATCAGAGGCTGCTGAGGAAACTTAAGGCCCACGGAATAGGAGGAGAATTTTTTTCCAGGGGAGAGGCATGGCTGACAAATAGGCAGCAGAGAGTTTGCATAAATGGGGAGAAATGAGAATGGGGGCACGTCACAAGTGGTGTTCCACAAGGGTCAGTGTTGGGCCCCTTGTTCACAATTTACATAAACGTCATAGATGAGGGAATAAATAACGACATAAGCAAATTTGCTGATGACACCAAAATAAGCAGTCCTGTTCATTCTAATGAGGACATTAGAGCACTCCAAGATGATTTGAATAGACTGATACAATTGTCGGAGAAGTGGCAGATGCAGTTTAAGATAGACAAATGCAAAGTTCTAAATGTTGGACAGGAAAATAACCATGCTACATATAAACTAAATAATGTAGATCTTAACATTACTGATTGCAAAAAGGATTTAGGAGTTCTGGTTAGCAGTAATCTGAAACCAAGACAACAGTGCATAAGTGTTCACAATAAAGTAAACAGAATTCTTGGCTTCATATCAAGAAGCATAAATAATATAAGTCCTCAGGCTGTTCTTCAACTCTATATATCCTTGGTTAGGCTTCATTTAGATTATGCTGCACAGTTCTGGTCACCGTATTACAGAATGGATATAAATGCACTGGAAAACGTACAAAGGAGGATGAAAAAATTGATCTCGCGTATCAGAAATTTTCCCTATGAGGATACCTGGAGTTTACCTGGAGAGAGTTTCGGGGGTCAACGCCCCCGCGGCCCGGTCTGTGACCAGGCCTCCTGGTGGATCAGTGCCTGATCAACCAGGCTGTTGCTGCTGGCTGCACGCAAACCAACGTACGAGCCACAGCCCGGCTGATCAGGAACTGACTTTAGGTGCTTGTCCAGTGCCAGCTTGAAGACTGCCAGGGGTCTGTTGGTAATCCCCCTTATGTGTGCTGGGAGGCAGTTGAACAGTCTCGGGCCCCTGACACTTATTGTATGGTCTCTTAACGTGCTAGTGACACCCCTGCTTTTCATTGGGGGGATGGTGCATCGTCTGCCAAGTCTTTTGCTTTCGTAGTGAGTGATTTTCGTGTGCAAGTTCGGTACTAGTCCCTCTAGGATTTTCCAGGTGTATATAATCATGTATCTCTCCCTCCTGCGTTCCAGGGAATACAGGTTTAGAAACCTCAAGCGCTCCCAGTAATTGAGGTGACTGAGGGCCCTGAATCTGCACTCTCTTGAAAGGCATAGAATCAGGGGGATATGATTGAAGTGTATAAATGGAAACAGGAATAAATAAAGGTCATGTAAATAGCGTGCTAAAAAATCTAGCCTAGACAGGACTCGCAGTTGGAAAAATTCAGATTCAGGAAGGATATAGGAAAGCATGTGGTTTGGTAATAGAGTTGTGGATGAGTGGAACAAACTCCCCAGTACCGTAATAGAAGCTAAGACGTTGTGTAGTTTTAAAAATAGGTTAGATAAATACATGAGTGGGTGTGGGTGGGTGTGAGTTGGACTTAACTAGCTTGTGCTACTAGGTCAGATGCCGTGCTCCTTCCTTAAGTGAATGTGACCTGACCTGACTAGGCTAGGGCGTTGGCTTAAGCCGGTAGGAGAACTGGACCTGCCTCGCATGGGCCAGTAGGCCTGATGCAGTGTTACGTCTTACTCATGTTTCTAAGGTTGGTTGTAGTTGTAGTCGTGATCAGTTTTTCAGCCTGATAGTCATCTGTACAGACTACAATAAGCGCATCCTTGAGCGATAGAATCGCACTGAATTTAACCTGGAAGCTGCTGCTAACAGTTGCAAGGGCTAGTGTGGACGAGTCACTGTCTTATTTCTCAGGGTGATTTTCACACGATTTGAGTAATGCATCCTGGAAGATCATTGACAATGATAAGTGCAGAAGCAAAAGTTCCCCTCCCCAACGGGGATCGCAGGGATACGCTGAGTTTGTCACTGAACCAATCCCATCAATACGTTATTCCTTATTATTGTTGTCATAACCAGGACTATGTATTATTAGCTGTATTCACAGCTCACTTCGGCAACACCAACTCCTGGAGAATTGACTATTTTTTTTTTATATTTTTTTCTTATCCTACTCGCTCATTAATGACTATATCACTACACTACGGCCATCACTGACTAGATAGTTGTACGCTTTTCTGATTAAAGTCACAACCTTGACTTGTTAATAATATCTGGTTTGTCAACACTGCCGCCAGCAGCGTTGACGAGCCGCCTCGGTGCCCCTCACACACTTTCAGTAAACAACTCACATTTAAATTTAAATTGTAAATATTCTGACCTTATCACCTTTTTCAGTCTCTGGAAACCTCGCTATACTCTTGTAGGTATGTTCACTGACTATATAGTGCACAATGACTGCTGACAATTAGCTAAAACACTAAATGACCCCAATGACCCCAAAAGGACCCCAATGGAAATAAGTCACTCTGTCTGACTTTTTTGGGTTATCCCAGGTTCTCTACACATATGCTGCTATGTATGATAATCTATGTAACTGTATTTGTGTATACCTGAATAAACTTACTTATTTACTTACTAAATGCTGGGAGCACAGTTAAAGAATACTGCCGCGCGCTCAAGCGTGCGTAAGTGTGTGGGTGCTTGCGTTTATACTCACCTAATTGTGGTTGCAGGGGTCGATACTCAGCTCCTGGCCCCGCCTCTTCACTGATCGCTACTAAGTCTCTCTCTCTGCTTCCTGAGCTTTATTATACCTCGTCTTAAAGCTATGTATGGTTCCTACCTCCACTACATCACTTGCTAGGCTGTTCCACTTCCTGACGACTCTGTGACTGTAGAAGTACTTCTTAACATCTCTGTGACTCGTCTGAGTATTCAGTTTCCAATTGTGACCCCTTGTTTCTGTGTTCTCCCCTCTGGAACATCCTGTCTCTGTCCACCTTGTCTATTCCATGCATTATTTTGTATGTTGTTATCATGTCTCTCCCCTGACCCTCCTGTCCTCCAGTGTCGTCAGTCCGATTTCCCTCAACCTTTCTTCGTAGGACATTCCCCTGAGCTCCGGAACTAGCCTTGTTGCAAACCTTTGTACTTTCTCTAATTTCTGGATGTGCTTGACCAGGTATGGTTTCCAAACTGGTGCTGCATACTCCAGTATGGGCCTGACGTACACAGTGTACAGTGTCTTGAACGATTCCTTACTAAGGTATCGGAACGCTATTCTCAAGTTTGCCAGGCGCCCATATTCTGCAGCAGTTATCTGGTTGATGTGTGCCTCCGGAGACGTGCTCGGTGTTATGGTCACCCCAAGGTCTTTCTCCCTGAGTGAGGTCTGTAGTCTTTGTCCACCTAGCCTATACTCCGTCTGCGGTCTTCTTTGCCCTTCCCCAATCTTCATGACATTGCATTTGGCAGGGTTGAAATCGAGAAACCAGTTGCTGGACCACCTTTCCAGCCTATCCAGGTCTCTTTGTAGTATTGCCTGATCCTCATCCGATTTAATCCTTCTCATTAGCTTCACATCATCTGCGAACAGGGACACTTCAGAGTCTATCCCTTCCACCATGTCATTCACATATATAAAAAATAGCAGTGATCCTAGGACTGACCCCTGTGGGACCCCGTTCGTCCCACTGTGATACCTTATCACGTACCATGACCCGTTGTTGCCTTCCTGTCAGGTATTCTCTGATCCATTGCAGTGCCCTTCCTGTTATACGTGCCTGATCCTCCAGCTTCTGCACTAATCTCTTGTGAGGAACTGTGTAGAAGGCCTTCCTGCAGTCCAAAAAATTGCAATCAACCCACCCCTCTCTCTCGTTTTTGACTTCTGTTACCTTGTCATAGAACTCCAGAAGGTTTGTGACAGGATTTGCCTTCCATGAATCCGTGGTGGTTGTTGTTTATAAACGTATTTCGTTCCAGGTGCTCCACCACTCTCATCCTGATAATCTTCTCCATGACTTTGCATACTATACACGTCATAGACACTGGTCTGTAGTTTAGTGCCTCATTTCTGACTCCTTTTTTAAAAATGGGGACTACATTTGCCATCTTCCGTATCTCAGGCAGTTGCCCAGTTTCAAGAGATGTATTGAAGATTGTGGTTAGTAGCACACACAGTGTCTCTGCTCCTTCTCTAAGGACCCATAGGGAGACGTTGTCCGGACCCCTCGCCTTTGAGGTATCGAGGTCACTTAGCAGCTTCTGCACCTCCTTCTCCGTTGTTTGTATGTCATCCAGCACCTGTTGGAAAGTTCCCTGTTGGTGTTCCCCTCTGTGCTGTCTTCTCGGAGCCATTCCTGTCTCTTCTGTAAATACTTCCTTAAATCTCATGTTGAGCTCCTCGCATACTTCGTGATTGTTACTTGTGAGTTCCCCACCTTCTTTCCTCAGCCTGATCACCTGTGTTTGACTGTTGTCTTCCTCCTAATGTGGCTGTACATCAGTTTCAGGTCACACTTGACTTTCGATGCTATGTTATTTTCATACTGTTGCTGGGCCTCCCTCCTTATCTGTGCATACTCGTGCCTGGCTCTTCGACTAATCTCATATTTTCCTGTGTTCTTCGCCTTCTGTACTTTTTCCATGCTCTATTGCACTTGGTTTTTGCCTGCTTACATCGTCGGGTAAACCAAGGGCTCGTTCTGGTTTTCCCATTATTTCTGTTGCCCTTGGGAACAAACCTTTCCTCTGCCTCCTTACATTTTGTTGTTATGTATTCCATCATTTCATTTACCGACTTTCCTACCTGTTCTCTGTCCCACTGTGTACTCACCTATATGTGGTTGCAGGGGTCAATTCATAGCTCCTGGTCCCGCCTCTTCACTGGCCGGTGCTAATTCACTCTCTCCCTACTCAATGATCTTTATCATGCCTCTTCTTAAAGCTATTTATGAATCTTGCTTCCACTACTTCACTCTCCAGATTATTCCACTTCCTGACAACTCTAAGGGTTAAGAAATACTTCCTAACATCCCTATGACTCATCTGGGTTATCAGCTTCCAATTGTGGCCCCTTGTTCCTGTTTCCCATCTCTGAAACATTCGATCCCTGTCCACCTCGTCAATGCCACTCAGTATTTTATACGTTGTTATCATGTCCACTCTATCCCTCCTATCCTCTAGTCAGTGGTTCCCAAACTTTTTCAGCTTGTTACCCAATTTAACATGCCACATAAAGCATGTTACCCCTTTCACAAAATGTTGTTATTATTGATATATATGGCTTAATTAAAACACTTGAGATATTTTCTTTTATTTATT
Source organism: Cherax quadricarinatus (assembly GCF_038502225.1). Lineage (NCBI taxonomy): Eukaryota > Metazoa > Arthropoda > Malacostraca > Decapoda > Parastacidae > Cherax > Cherax quadricarinatus. The sequence continues at coordinate 27,066,961 of NC_091306.1, read as the reverse complement.
GTATTTGAACATTGTGCATCTCTAATGACTATTACCAAAGATGTCAAGAACATCAGTGGGATGGATGGAGTTGCATACTTGAAGCTAGTTTAGGAATTCTTGGCTTCGTGGTTGAAAGTGCAAGCCTGGCATCGTTTGCAACATTCAAGCGAGTCCTCTTTTTTGTTTTCATACCCAGCACAGTTGAGAAGCCCTTCTCGCACAGATACGTTGTTGAGAATGATATCAACAACTTCAAGGCTCTCTTGGACAGAGTTGGCGAGTCAGGTAGTCGTGAAATCCAAAAGGAATCTGCATTTTGGTTTTGGAATTCGATTTTCAAGGCTTCATTGGCTCGCATTGTGATCCACTCCTCCTCTGCAGGGAAATCATCATCATGAATGGCATCATCAGGTACAGAGAAGGGATGAATGATCCACTGAAGAGTGGCTGTTTCTTGGTCACTCTCTGGAAAGTAGTGATGCATGCTTGTTTCAAGCCCCTTCAAATGGTCGCTCATTTCTTTGTTGATGGTCTGTAGAAGTGATCCAGTATCATAACTATTCTCCTCAACAAATTGGTCTAAGGTAGGAAACTGGGCGATCACTCCTTTCTCCAAGCGCCGAATCCAGAGTCTCAGTTTCCCCAGAAATGCAGTCACAGTGTGATGGGCATCAATGACAGTCGTGTTTCGGCCCTGGAGTTGCAGATTACCACTGTTCAGCTCCGCAAATATGTCAGCCAAGTAACAAAGTCGAGGAAGCCACTCCTTATCGGTGAACTTGGTAGCAAAAGGAGATCCTTATTGTTCCAGGAATTCCTGAACAGCTTTTCGGAGCTCAATGACTCGACGTACAACCTTGCCTCGTGACATCCAGCGAACATCGGTGTGGTAGAGCAGAACTTGATACTGCTCTCCCATTTCCTTGCACAGCTCCTTGAATATGCGCGAATTCACATCTCTGGACTTGATGAAGTTGACGATTTTCAACACATCTTCAAACACTAACTTCAGATTACCAGGCAGGCTTTTCGATCCAAGAGAATACCGATGAATGATGCAGTGATCTACAGAAATTTTTGGATTGATAGCTTGTATGAGGCCCCGTAATCCACGATGACCACCCATCATCGACGGTGCTCCATCGACGGAGACCTGGAATAAAAAGAAAAATTATTATAGACTGCGTCAGTTAGTCATTGTTACTTATCTTTTGCGTTATAATTATATGGTTTTAATTAATTATTTCGGTACTTGAGTATTTCAGTACGACAGGCACGATATTTTTTGTGTGAATCATGTACAAAATATTAGCTACACTACAGTTACTTGTACAATAAATAAAACTGTATATGACTATATGCCGTGTAATTCATTGTATTTATTCTAATTTAGACTTTATATAAACATCGTTTCCTACCTGTTGAACGCTGTTCCAATCCAATCCATTCTTGGTAAAGAAGCTGTTGATGATATTGAAGACATCTCCCTTTGTGGTTGTCAGCAGATCCTCGCATAATAGGAACTCTTCTTTGATCTTGTCCTGGTGGACGTAACGGACGAACCCAAGGAGAACAGCACAACTGGCTACGTCACACGATTCATCAAATTGCAAGGAGAATTTGCCATATGAGCTTTCCTTGATCTCTGTTGTAACTTGGGACAGGATATCTGATGCCATGTCATCGACTCGTCGGCGGATGGTGTTGTTTGATAGAGATATGACACTCAGTTTCTTCGCTTGATCCTCCCCACATACCTTGCTTACCATCTCGTATGCACAAGGCATAATCAGATTCTCTGCAATGGTGTGGCATTTCTGTTGTTCGGCAATTTTATATGCAACACAGTAGGATGCTTCGACCGCAGCTTGAAGCTTTTGGGCTTGAATTCCAGATGAGCCGAACTGGATATTCTTCAGTGCTACAGCCTGGCGCTGAAAATAAGCCTGATCCTTATTTTGAAGATTTGGATGGCACTTCTGGAGGTGAGCTGAGAGTTTTGATGGCTTGAGGCTTTCATTTGTCAACACTTTGTGACATGCCACACATTGTGGCCGATCCTCTCCACCAGAAGTTAAATTCACAAAGCCATGGCGAAGAAAGGCGTCAGTGTAGGTGCGCTTTTTGGACATTTTCTTGTTCAATCTGCAGAAAAAGAAGAATATCCATGCATACACTGCAAAACGCAAGGTACATAATTTCTCGCATGGCAGCTAACACAAGTTCACTGATGCAAGCACACACGCATACATTCAAAATTGTCAGGCTGCAAGTATCATGCTTGTCAGCACAAGAGCACCGTGTAGCGCGAGACTACAGTGAACGTATACAGCCTCGCATACTCTGCTAATCCTAGCAAAACCATTGAAAACGTAAGAACCACACATACATTATATATAAAATTAATAATAGCCACAAATTCACAGTAACAGTGGGTAGATACTAACTATATTCTGCACAGGGCAGTACACATACATACCAGCTTATGTCTACCTCGGCTGATGCTCACAGATAAACTGACAGTGTGAAATAGAGGCAGCCTCAGGAAGTGAGTGACGCGTACTGGACAGGTCGATCTGGGCTACTGAGTGACTTTTGTCCTGAAGCATACTTGTCAAAATACTTTTGGGTTTCCACACACTTAGCTATATATTTCTTCTTTTCTAATACTGTATATTAGTTTTTGATGTTTTTTGTTATTTGGTTTAACTTTATTACTTACTTATAATAGGTTTACTTTACAACTTTATATACTAAGACAAAGTTAACAATAATCCTCATACCGGGTACCGCATTGTTTTCTTGATTTTCAGAATTCATAACTTTTTTCTGTCACCCCTCCATTACCCCCCAAAAATGGTTAAATTGCCCCCAGGGGATAATTTACCCCCAGTTTGGGAACCACTGCTCTAGTGTCATCAGGTTGAGTTCCCTTAACCTCTCCTCATAAGACATACCCCTCAGTTCCGGGACTAATCGTGTTGCAATTTTTTTCACTTTCTCCAATTTCTTGATCTTTTTGATTATAATAATAATAATCCAATTTCTTGACATATTTGACTAGGTGAGGGTTCCATACTGGCGCTGTATACTCCAGTATAGGCCTTACGTACACTGTGTACAATGTCGTGAATGACTCCTTACTCAGATGTCTAAACGCCAATCTCAGATTTACCAATCTCCCACATGCCTCAGCAGTTATTCGATTGATGTGTGCCTCAGGGGACATGTTCGTTATAATGCTTACCACAAGATCCTTTTCTTTAATTGACGTTTGCAGCTTTTGATTTTCTAACCTGTATGTTGTCTGCGGTCTTCAGTGTCCTTCCCCAATCTTCATGACCTTACACTTACCGGGGTTAAACTCCAGGAGCCCTTTGTCGGACCATACTTGTAGTTTGTCCAGATCCCCTTGTAATCTTAACTGATCCTCGCCCACCTGTATTCTCCTCATCAGTTTCACATCATCAGCGAACAGTGACACTTCTGAATCTATTCCTTCCACCATGTCATTCACGTATACAAGAACCAGCACCGGGTCTAGGACTGATCCTTGTGGAACCCCACTCGACACATGCTACCACGCCGACACTTCAGCACGTACTAACACTCGTTGTTTCCTTCCTGCCAGGTATTCCCTGAACCATTGCAGTACTTTCCCTGTTATTCTTGCCTGCTCCTCTAATTTTTGCACCAGTCTCTTGGGTAGTACTGTGTCAAAAGCCTTCTTGCAGTCTAAAAAAGATGCAATCTACCCATCCCTCTCTCTCCTGTCTTACTTCTGTTGCCTTATCGTAGAACTAAAGTAGATTTGTGACACAGGATTTCCCATCTCTGAAGCCGTGCTGGCTGTCATGTATGAGCCCAATCTTTTCAATGTGTTCCACCACTTTCTCCTGATAATATTTTCCATGACTTTACATACTATACAAGTCAGTGACACTGGTTTATAGTTTAATGTTGCCTGTCTGTCTCCTCTCTTAAAAACTGGAACTACGTGTGCTGTCTTCCACGCCTCAGGCAACTACCCAGTTTCGATATATTTACTAAAGATTGCCGCTAGCGACACACACAGTTCCTCTGCTCCCTCTCTCAGTATCCATGGAGATATGTTATCTGGGCCCACTGCCTTTGAGGTATCTAGTTCGTCTAGCAGTTTCTTCACCTCTACCTTGGTTATGTGTATTGTGTCCAGCACCTTCTGGTGCACCCTACCTCCACAGTTTGCTGGAAGCATTCCTGACTCTATTGCGAATACTTCTCTAAATCTTGTGTTTAGTTCATCACATACTTCTTGGTCACTCTTCGTCAGCTCCCCTCCTTCTTTCCTCAGTCTGATTACCTGGTCCTTGACTGTTGTTTTTCTCCTAATGTGACTGTATAACAACTTTGGTTCAGATTTGGCCTTTGATGCTATGTCGTTCTCGTATTGCCTCTGGGCCTCTCTCCTTATCCGTGCATATTCGTTTCTGGTTCTTCTGCTCAGCTCCTTGTTTTCTTGAGTCCTTTGCCTTCTATACCTTTTTCATGCTCTAGCACACTTGGCTTTGGCCTCTTTACACCTCCAGTTAAACCATGGGCTCACTCTGGTTTTACCATTTTTTCTGTTGCCCTTTGGTATAACCTCTCCTCTGTCTCCCTGCGCTTAGTGGTCACTATTTCCATTATTTCATTTACTGTCTTTCCATCTAGTTCTCTTTCCCACTGCACTTCATGCAGGAAACTTCTCATTCCTATGTAGTCCCATTTTTTTGAAGTTCGGTTTCTCTCTCTGTTCTCGTGCTGCTGCATTCTCCACTGTTAACTTTACAAAATATTCAAAACTCAGAACATCATGATCACTAGCGCCAAAAGGTCTTTCGTGGGTGATATCCCCTATGTCTGAACTATTCAAGGTGAATATGAGATCCAGCCTTGCTGCAACATCCTCTCCTCTCTCTCTGGTTGTATCCCTAACATGCTGGTGCATGAAGTTCTCCAATACAGTCTCCAACATCTTAGTCCTCCATGTTTCTGGTCCCCCATGTGGCTCTAGGTTTTACCAGTCACTCTCTTTATGGTTGAAATCCCCCATTATAAGCAATTTTGTCATACCCATATGAGCCCTCCTGGCCACTTCAGCTAGTGTATCCACCATTGCACTATTGCACACATCATACTCTTCTCTTGTCCTCCTGCTGTTAAGTGGTGGGTTATACATCACTGCTATCATCACCTTTGGACCCCCATTCTGAAGTGTTCCTACAATGAAGTCGTCTGTTTCCCTTCTTTCCATTCCTCTCATTTCCTCAAAACTCCACTGGTTTTTGATGAACAATGCTACTCCTCCCCCTTCTCTGTTCTCTCTGTCTTTCCTCATAATCTGATATCCAGGTCGAAAGATTGCATCTGTTATCATCCCTGTAAGTTTTCTCTCCGTTAGTGCTATGATGTCAGGTGATGCATCAATGATCATTCTTGCCACTCTTCACTCGTATATGCTATTCCATCTGCATTGGTGTACCATACCTTTAGCTTCCTTTCCCTTACCATATTTTGGGAGATGAAAGAGGAAGGTGCAGGCTGGGAGGATGGGAGGCAGGGCGGAATATCATGGGAGGCTGCTGTAATTGTGGAATTAGTGCTCATGGGGTGGTGGCTATGGAGTGTGGTTCGTTTCTGTTTACTGTGTTTGGTTGATATGTGGTGACAGGGGTTGAGAGGTTTCTGTAAGCATTTATGTTTGATGTTCCCCCAAAGGCTGAGCCTTCCTGTCTGTTGTTGCCTGTTCTGTCTCTCTTTCCTTCCACTGGTTTTGTGTTGCTCTCACTTTCAGTTGTTCCCTTTCCTTTCTTGTTCTGTCTCGATCGATGTACACTTTTTGATAATCTGGAGAGTCCTTTAACAGTGGTTTCTGTTGTAATATCTTGTTCTATACCACATCTGTCTTGAATGTCAATTTGAGTGGTCGATTTTTTTTCCCTCGAATACCCCCAAGTCTGTGAAAATTTTTTACCTGAGACATGTCTTTCTCTCCTGTTATTGCAATCATGTTCTTAATCACTGTTTCCTCCCAATGCTTTCTTTCATCATAGGTCTGCCCTTCAGCCTCCTGAAGCCCATGAATAATTATTGACCTCTCCCTCTCTTCTTCCCATTTCTTTTCCCTCTGTATCTCTGGATCTGATTTAAGCATCTCCTTTGCTGTTCCCTAATCATCTCCCAGACACCCTGAGGGCCTGGTATTACTGCTGCAAAAGGCTGCTTGGCTTCATCACTCCTTCAGTTCCCTCACTGCCTGCTGATGTTCCCATTTCCATCATCTTGCTCCTTTCGGACCTCATCTTGTTTCAGCACATCCATTTCTTCCTCTAGTCTCTGTATCTTTGCCTCAGCTACTACAGCTCGTGATTCCCACTTCTTGCTCTCTGCAGATATCTGCTCTAACATGTTATTGCAAAGCTCATTTAATCTTTTTTCCCATTGTTGTTCCATTTTGCTCTTGAGCCATTCTACCCATCTTCCTCTTCTGACCAGCCATCATCGGTCCCCTTTCCTTTAAGTCCCTCCCCTTTTGAGAGCCCATTTTTTTTTATCCTGTTGGGATGTTCTAACTCCTTCAGCTTTCTGTAAAAATGTGTAAGTGGTGGGGAGGATTTATGAGCTAATGTGTTAGGTTAGGTTTGTCTATGTGTATAAATCTGTGAGAGTGCATATTTGTTTATATAGTGTATATATTTATGTGTGTGGGTGTGTGTGTGTGTGCGCGCGCGCGCGCGCGCGCGTGTGTGTGTGTGTGTGTGTGTGTGTGTGTGTGTGTGTGTGTGTGTGCGTGTGTGCGTGTGTGCATGTGTACTCACGTAGTTAAGGTTGCAGGGGTCGAGTCCAAGCTCCTGGCCCCATTCACACGTGTGTGTGTGTGTGTGTGTGTACTCACCTAATTGTGGTTGCAGGGGTCGAGGCTCAGCTCCTGGCCCCGCCTCTTCACTGAACGCTACTAGGTCCTCTCTCTCCCTACTCCATGAGCTTTATCATACCTCATCTTAAAGCTATGTATGGTTCCTGCCTCCACTACCTCACTTGCTAGGCTGTTCCACTTCCTGACAACTTTATGACTGAAGAAAAACTTCCTAAATCCCTTTGACTCGTCTGAATCTTCCAATTGTGACCCCTTGTTTCTGTGTCCCATCTCTGGAACATCTTGTCTCTCTCCACCTTATTTATTCTACGCAGTATTTTGTATGCCGTTATCATGTCTCCCCTAACCCTTGTTTCCTCTATTGTCGTCAGGCAGATTTCGTAGGACACTCCCCTGAGATACGGAACTAACTTCGTTGCAAACCTTTGCACTTTCTCTCATTTTTTGGCTTGCTTGACCAGGTGCGGGTTCCAAACTGGTGCTGCATACTCCAGTATGGGCCTGACGCACACGGTGTACAGTGTCTTGTGTGTGTGTGTTAGTTAGTTACCATTTTGTCCTAGGCACATGTCGATTAGATACTAGGCCTGTTGTATATGAGTACGTGTGTGTGTGTGTGTGTGTGTGTGTGTGTGTGTGTGTGTGTGTGTGTGTGTGTGTGTGTGCTCACCTAGTTGAGGTTGCAGGGGTCGATTCCAAGCTCCTGGCCCAGCCTCTTCACTGGTCGCTACTAGGTCACTCTCCCTGAACCATGAGCTTTATCGTACCTCTGCTTAAAGCTATGTATGGATCCTGCCTCCACTACATCGCTTCCTAAACTATTCCACTTACTGACTACTCTGTGGCTGAAGAAATACTTCCTAACATCCATGTGATTCATCTGTGTCTTCAGCTTCCAACTGTGTCCCCGTGTTGCTGTGTCCAGTCTCTGGAACATCCTGCCTTTGTCCACCTTTTCAATTCCTCTCAGTATTTTGTAAGTTGTTATCATGTCTCCCCTATCTCTCCTGTCCTCCAGTGTCGTCAGGTTGATTTCCCTTAACCTCTCCTCGTAGGACATACCTCTTAGCTCTGGGACTAGTCTTGTTGCAAACCTTTGCACTTTCTCTTCACTGTGTGTGTGTACTCACCTATTTGTACTCACCTATTTGTGGTTGCAGGAGTCGATTCATAGCTCCTGGCCCCGCCTCTTCGCTGATTGCTACTAGGTCCTCTCTCTCCCTGCCCCATGAGCTTTATCATACCTCGCCTTAAAACTATGTATGGTTCCCGCCTCCACTACGTCACTTTATAGGCTATTCCACGGCCTGACTACTCTATGATTGAAGAAATACTTCAAACTGGTGCTGCATACTCCAGTATGGGCCTGACGTAAATGGTATACAGAGTCTTGAACGAATCCTTACTGAGGTATCGGAACGCTATCCGTAGGTTTGCCAGGCGCCCGTATGCTGCAGCAGTGTGTGTGTGTGTGTGTGTGTGTGTGTGTGTGTGTGTGTGTGTGTGTGTGTGTGTGTGTGTGTGTGTGTGTGTGTGCACTCACCTAGTTGTGATTGCAGGGGTCGAGTCACAGCTCCTGGCCGCGCCTCTTCACTGGTCACTCTTCCTGTTTTATCACACTCTTCTTAAAGCTATGTATGGATCCTGCTTCCACTACGGCTCTTTCCAGACTATTCCACTTCCTGACAACTCTGTGACTGAAGAAATACTTCTTAACATCCATGTGATTCATCTAAACATCAGCTTCCAACTGTGACCTCTTGTTGCTGCGTCCCATCTCGGGAACATCCTGTCTCTGTCCACCTTGTCTACTCCTCTCAGTATTTTATATGTCGTTATCATATCCCCCTTTCTCTCCCTTCCTCCAGTGTCGTCCAGTCGAATTCCCTTAACCTCTCCTCGTAGGACATTCCCCTTAGCTCCAGGACTAGTCTTGTTGCAAACCTTTGCACATTCTCTAATTACCTTAAGTGCTTGGCTAGGCGTAGGTTCCAAATTGGTGCTGTATACTCCAATATAGGCCTGACGTAAACGGTGCACAAGGTCCTGAACGATTCCTTATCGAGATGTCGGAATGCTGTTCTTAGGTTTGCTCGGCACCCGTATGGTGCAGCAGTTATATGGTTGATGTGCTCCTCAGGAGATGTGCCTGGTGTTATACTCACCCCAAGATTCCTTTCCTTGAGTGAGGTTTGTAGGCCACCTAGACGGTACTCCGTCTGCGGTCTTCTTTGCCTGTGTGTGTATGTGTGTGTGTGTGTGTGTGTGTGTGTGTGTGTGTGTGTGTGTGTGTGTGTGTGTGTGTGTGTGTGTGTGTGTGTGTGTGTGTGTGTGTGTGTGTATGTGTGTGTGTGTGTGTACGTTCTTATTCGTGTACGTTTATGTATGCATGTATTTTGGAACAATTCCTTTCGGCTAGGCTGCTAGGTCCAAACCCTTCATGCTAGGTACTGACCCAGCCTTGCCGGAGAGTGCAGTGTGTTGATCCTGGGATCTACATATACAACGCTGTTACAACACCGTGAAAAATGGCACAGGCGATAATGAGTGAGGCCGGGCGCAGGTGCGCCTGGCCTACCATAAATGCCAGGATACTTTAAATTGCTATCAGTTTGACGAGCTTTTCCTGTCAGCCAGCCAGGTGGTGCTGCTCTGCCTCACACACCACAGCACTGATGCTGTATTGTGGTACCGACCACAGTGCTGATATTGTGTTATAATATCGACTACAGCACTGCAAAACCCAGGTTGTAAATTGTTTTTCTGGAGTCAATACGTTATAAATTCGGTAATGTGTTAGGCTAAATGTACGGGAGTAGTTGGGAGGTAGTAGTGGGAGGGTAGAAGGGTAGGATGTTCCTGGGGGGGGAATTATGGGGAGGGTGTTGGAGTAGTGGGAAGGGGTGACTAGTGATTGAGAGAGGGGGAGGGGAAGTGATAGGTCAGGACACGAAATACAGAATCATGTTTACAGTGTCTGAGTTAACAAACTTAAAAAAAAAAAATCCAGTATTTGTGTTCATAATTTGGAAAGCCAAAAATGGTCCATATATCTTTAACGACGCTGAACGTCAAGTGCGGACGCATTTGCGTTTGCAATTAAGCTTCATATTTTCTATTCTCCTTTTCATTTATTTCCCATTTTTGAGTAAATCGATGACCGAGCTAAAATTCAGATTTTTTTGGTCTCTGTATCAGGGTTCACTTTGAATTCAATTTTATTTTTTGCATTCCTATGTTTTTTCCCTCTCGTTTTGTTACATCTTTTCTAAAACATCTTTTTTACTTTATATTTCCATTTGTGTCTTTGCGTCTATCTTCTCAACACCTCTTTCCAGTTTAACTCTTTCTGTCTGTTAAATATATATCGGCAATAAGCAATCTCTGTACATTTTCCAGCTTAAAAAGGACCTGCCTAGTATGGGCCAGTAGGCCTATTGAATTGTTTCCCTATTCTTGTCTTCTTATATATATCTCTCTTGCCTTAAACGGAGCAACAACACCGCCATCATTGTCGTTATTTCTTCTGTTGTCAGAGCTCTCATTATCAACCCACATTTTCTGGACTTGGTGCATTAGCTGCATAGTATTTACTGTATGGCACATTATCTGAGTGAATTATTCCTAAATCTTTTACTTGTTGCTTACGTTCTGTGAGAGGTTCTGCTTGCGCTCTGTTTTGCGTTCGTGTTGAGATCTTCAATCTTCCGATATGTAAGAAGCTGGGATTTGTCACCACTAAGCATCCTGTTGTTTTCGCTTTCCCACTGGAAGATTCTGTTGATACCTCCAAGGCACTCCAAGCCTTGCAGTGCTGAGCTGTGTACCTTCTTGGAACGGAACTTTGCTTTATTTACTATACTTTTTTGGTGTTAAGATTGTTACAGAATGTCAGTACCCTCTTCCTATTTTTCCTGGCATGCCTGGTGACCTCATTTTATTAGCTATGACTCGTTGATGACATTAAACAAATTTCCTTTTTTTCAAAACCAGTGTAGGTCTACATTTACGTTTTTGTTTCCTCCCGCAGCCTCAAATATTTTGTCACTATGGTCTAATAGTTGTAACAGAAACAGACTTAATCGCCGTACACTGAATCTAAGTTGACTTGCATTCTTTAGGTCAATTTTTTTTTCTATAAATGAAAATGCATAAACATGGCAGGGCACTTTTAACGACTTTCACGATGTGTGCTGGAAGTACTACTATGTATTTTTTTTCCCCGTCGCTCTTCTGCTTCCTTAATAAAGAGCGGACTAACGTCTGCATTTTTTAAGGCCACTGTAATTTCTCCCAATCTTGGCTAATCCTCCAACGAAATCTAAATGATCGTGTTATTAGTCATTGCATTATGAATGCTGAATTCAGTAACTCAGACCCAGGTGCTTCATGCCTGGGCGTATATATTGAAGCATCAAAGTGTAGTGAACACTCTTTAATTAGAGAGTATATAAAATTCATGTTGAGTAAACATATTCCAGCGCCGAATTTAAATGAAAACCTGATGTGATTACTCAATTCGCGTTGATTAATCATATTCCAGCACCGAACGTGAATAAAAATTTTTACTCTAATGGATTGACACGTCCACAAGAAGACCATCGTCATCCAGAGTAGTGAATCTCAACTTCAGGTATAAACTTCAGGTAAACTCCGTACCCACAACACTGACAGCCATTACTCGTTCTTCACTTGACCTTCCCCATAAAAATGTCACTTCTTATTTCTTGTATCTGCCGAAGAGGTTCTCAGATAGCTAGTCTCCTGCCTTTGTCTCCATGTAGGTTACCCTCTTTAACACACACACACACACACACACACACACACACACACACACACACACACACACACACACACACACACACACACACACACACACACACACACACACACACACACACACACACACACACACACACACACACACACACACACACACACACACACGAAATCTCTCAATCAGATCCTCATGAAATAATTATTATTACGAACGTGAGAGATAATGAAGGTGCTTGGAATTCAATCCCTTTTAAAAGTGGTTAAGTAGCAAGTAGAAGTTTACATGCGAAAACTGGACCACTACCATCAACAAGTGCTGGATCAGCCAGGTTGTGAGAGTTGTGTGGGCCAGCGGTCCACTGGCAGCAGCACTCGGGTTTACCAGGCAGTTTACAAGTGAGTCTGGCCTCAGACCGGGATGATCGGTTACAACAATCCACGCAACCGGTAAAAGATTTCTTTTCCACAGTCACCACTGCCAGTACAGGAACCACTGCTGTAACTGAAACCACTTTACTGAAATGTTTCTAAAACTGCATCGTTGAGGTCTTATAGAGGATTATCAGTAATGGTCCATTTATACATTTCCGATACAGATAGTGCGGACTATGTATTTTCTGCGACTATTACGCAAACTAGATTACAAATTGGCTGTGTCTAAAATACTTTTAACATACGTCTACAAGTCCGACGGAACAGAAAATAAGTTTAAAACCTCTTGAATACAGAACATTCAAGACGAAAATTTATTGACAAGAATTTTTATCTTAATTGCCAGAGTATTGGAAACAGATTTTCAGAGAAAATCTCAACATACATTGTACAGTAAGGAGACAGAAACTCAGAAGATTAATTGTTGAAGAGGATCCCAGAAGGGGATCAAAATATACAGACCAATTAATCTTCTGAGCTGTCGTCTTCATGTGGATTATTATTGAGCACTAACAAGTGTTCACTACACTTTAGTTATCCATTGTACAATAAGTACAATGTAGTCAGATTTCAAGCTTATTGATTGCTGCGGCTCATTATGGCTTCCGTTCACCTCTTGTAGTAACAATCAAGGAAAAGTTTGTCTCTAAAATGTGGATTTGAAATAAACCCTCAGTGTATAATACAGCGAGAGATATACGTCTCTCGTTGTATAATACAGCGAGAGATATACGTCTCTCAGTGTATAATACAGCGAGAGATATACGTCTCTCAGTGTATAATACAGCGAGAGATATACGTCTCTCAGTGTATAATACAGCGAGAGATATACGTCCCTCGGTGCATATACACTGTGTGATACATTGCTTAAGACTCCGGTGTTGTGGCTGGTTACAAGGACACTTCTACGATCTCCAGTGAATGATACGTACTGCTTTAACATTGTCATCTCATACCTTTATAATACATTAAAATCTTTAATATACATTTCATACCTTCAAAATACATTTCATACCTTCAATCATACCTTCAATATATATTTCATACCTTCAGTATACATTTCATGCCTTCAATATATATTTCATACCTTCAATATACATTTCATACCTACAATATACATTTCATACCTTCAATATATATATTTCATACCTTCAACATACATTTCATACCTACAATATACATTTCATACCTTCAATATACATTTCATACATTCAATATACATTTCATACCTTCAATATATATTTCATACCTTCAATATATATTTCATGTCTTCAATATACATTTCATACCTTCAATGTATATTTCATACCTACAATATACATTTCATACCTTCAATATATATTTCATACCTTCAATATATATTTCATGTCTTCAATATACATTTCATACCTTCAATGTATATTTCATACCTACAATATACATTTCATACCTTCAACATATATATTTCATACCTTCAACATACATTTCATACCTACAATATACATTTCATACATTCAATATACATTTCATACCTTCAATATATATTTCATACCTTCAATATATATTTCATGTCTTCAATATACATTTCATACCTTCAATATACATTTCATACCTTTAATATACATTTCATACCTACAATATACATTTCATACCATCAATATACATTTCATACATTCAATATACATTTCATACCTTCAATATATATTTCATACCTTCAATATACATTTCATGTCTTCAATATACATTTCATACCCTTAATATACATTTCATACCTATAATATATATTTCATACCTTCAATATACATTTCATAGCTACAACATACATTTCATACCTTCAATATACATTTCATACCTTCAATATACATTTCATACCTTCACTATACATTTCATACCTACAATATACATTTCATACCTACAATATACATTTCATACCTTCAATATGCATTTCATGCCTTCAATATACATTTCATACCTACAATATACATTTCATACCTTTAATATGCATTTCATACCTTCAATATACATTTCATACCTTCAATATACATTTCATACCTTCACTGTACATTTCATACCTACAATATACATTTCATAGCTACTAAATACATTTCATACCTTCAATATACATTTCATACATTCAATATACATTTCATAGCTACAATATACATTTTATACCTACAATATACATTTCATACCTTCACTATACATTTCATACCTACAATATACATTTCATACCTACAATATACATTTCATACCTTCAATATGCATTTCATGCCTTCAATATACATTTCATACCTACAATATACATTTCATATCTTCAATATACATTTCATACCTTCAATATACATTTCATACCTTCAATATACATTTCATACCTTCAATATACATGTCATACCTTCAATATACATTTCATACCTACAATATACATTTCATATCTTCAATATACATTTCATACCTTCAATATACATTTCATACCTTCAATATACATTTCATACCTTCAATATACATGTCATACCTTCAATATACATTTCATACCTACAATATACATTTCATATCTTCAATATACATTTCATACCTACAATATACATTTCATACCGTCACTATACATTTCATACCTACAATATACATTTCATATCTTCAATATACATTTCATACCTTCAATATACATTTCATACCTTCAATATACATTTCATACCTACAATATACATTTCATACCTTCAATATACATTTCATACCTACAATATACATTTCATACATACAATATACATTTCATATCTTCAATATACATTTCATACCTGCAATATACATTTCATACCTACAATATACATTTCATATCTTCAATATACATTTCATACCTACAATATACATTTCATACCGTCACTATACATTTCATACCTACAATATACGTTTCATATCTTCAATATACATTTCATACCTTCAATATACATTTCATACCTTCAATATACATTTCATACCTTCAATATACATTTCATACCTACAATATACATTTCATACCTTCAATATACATTTCATACCTACAATATACATTTCATACCTTCAATATACATTTCATACCTACAATATACATTTCATACCTACAATATACATTTCATATCTTCAATATACATTTCATACCTACAATATACATTTCATATCTTCAATATACATTTCATACCTACAATATACATTTCATACCTTCACTATACATTTCATACCTTCACGGTGTTTTCACGGTCGCTCTTACGTGCTAGAACTTTAATTTGTGTCATCAATCCTATACGATACATCCCTCTAGCGCCTGGAACCAATCTTGGGCGGAAAACATTATATACTGAGTCAAAAAAGGAGAATTAGTGTGCACTTCCTAGCAGAGTTTACTGCCAGAGGGGAATCATAGGCCTGTCCCGTGTGGAAAAATAATAATATTGAACTTTGTGTCAGAGGAAAGAAAGTCTCCCTGAAAGCATTGAGTATACATAGTGTATAGTGTATACTACAGTGGCTCCCTAGTATATTGATGATAAAGGCTAAAGTGTCATTTGAAAACAGGTGAATTTGTAAATGAAGTGATAAGCCTATAGAGGCAGGTGCCAAAAGTCGCCAGAAACTTACCACAGGTCAGCTGTTTTTAATAATCTTCCTGGCCTGCTAGTGTACTCGCATATAATCTAGTGATACCAGTGAATAGCAGAATACAGTGTTGTAGTAGCAACTAACCAGTATTATAATGGTACTTAGTGGAGTGGAGTGTCTTTCATTAGTTTCTTTTTCTTGAAATACCAGACGTTACTGTGAATTTCATATAACCTGTAGTTACCAGCGGTCGCAATATACACAACGAGAAGCAATTATTACTACAGAAAAAGCGCCCTTCCTCCAAAATTTGCACCAGTCAACTATAGTGATAATATAGCATTTATTGTGGTGGAGACGGAAAAAAAAAAAAAAAAAAAAAAAAAAAAAAAAAAAAAAAATAGAGAAGCTAGATACAGCGATTGATAAACAAAGGTGGAGGCTCGACCGTTCGTCATTGTAGGAGTGCCAGCAGTCACCGGCTCTTCAACACGCAAGTTATACTTTTGTATCAATCAAATCACATATTACTCGGGTAGATAATTTCCAGTAGATCCTTCATGTGTTAGCTCAAATCACCGACCAGTATGGTTTAAATAAGTGACCCACTGATCAGATCAGATAGACTGGTCCGAACCCTTGACTGGTCCGAACCCTTGACTGGTCCGAACCCTTGACTGGTCCGAACCCTGGACTGGTTTCAAACGGTTTCGTTGTGCACCACCTAGCAGGTTATTAATAGAATATTCAAGAGGTTGCTAGTAGAATTGCAGTAAATCAACCATTCAAATCATTATGAAGCTGTGTGTAGTCTGTGGTCAGTCAAACAAACGGGCTTCCACATGCATAAATTGTCATTTCTGTGGAAATTGGTGTCACGCCCCTTGTGCAGATATCCAAGAACTAGCTACAAGCAGTATTAAAACAGGGAAGTGTTTTTGGGTATGCCCAAATGAGATAAATCTGTGGACTAAAATCACAAGGGTATTAAAAGAGGTCAACATCAAAGCTGCTTTCATAGAAAACCTGGAAGCTTTCTACAACAGATGGGAACATAAAAAGTCCGGGCTGAATGGTACTGCCCTTGATACTGGCCATGTAGTCAGAAACTGTAAGGCTGGAGATGATGTCCTGGTAGTCAGTAAATGGGGGGCTGATAGTGCTGTCCTGGGAGACAGTAATGGGGAAGCTGGAGGTGCTGTCCTGGGAGACAGTAATGGTGAAGCTGGAGGTGCTGTCCTGGGAGACAGTAATGGTGAAGCTGGAGATGCTGTCCTGGGAGACAGTAATGGGGAAGCTGGAGATGCTGTCCTGGGAGACAGTAATGGTGAAGCTGGAGATTTTGTCCAGGTAGTCGGGAATTATACGCAGGAAGGAATACATATGAATGACCTCATAGGGGACAGGAGCCATAGTAGGGAAACAAGTGTAGTCAAAGATAAGATAAAACCAATATTGCAAACTAGAAATACCGCAGGAAATAGCAAACAAGAGGACTCCACTAGCAATAGTGAGGATATATTACCAAAAACAAATGGTGGGAGCTCCATTGTTGGTGCTAGGGAGGATAGAAGTAAGACAGGGAATACAGTCACAGAAACCCAAGGCAAACGGAAACCAAGCCTGTGCACATACTATGCACTCGGTATCTGCTGGCATGGGAAATCTGGAAAAACAGATGGGACGTGCAACTATGACCACCCTAGGAAATGCCATGCCCATATGACAACAGGAAAATGCAAACTCCCTTCCTGTAAGCTTTTTCACCCTGAACTGTGTACCTCTTCAGTACAGGAAAGACTGTGCTATAACTTAAATTGCCAGGCATACCATCTAAAGGGGACAAAAAGATACAAAACATCCAGGCCATGGGAAAACCTGGGTAGCCACAGCCACTCAAGAGGGAAAGGCTTTTTTAGTGCCAGGAAGGAAAAAAAACTGGCAGGAAATGGCAGAAATCGTACACCAAATCCAGTCATTCCTGGAGTGGAACCACAGTCGATGGCCTCCACTCCAAACCAACAGATACAGATACTAATGCCGGAAAAAAAATCCCCCCCCAGTACCAACAATACCACCAGTCCGATAACATTCTTCTTTGCAAATATACAGGGTCTAAAGCCAGCAACAAACAACAAAATACCTTTCATCCGTGGACTGCTTGCAGAGGCAAAGGCAATGTTCGCGGCTTTCACTGAGACCCACATAAAGGATCACTTGGACAACGAAATATGGATCCCAGGTTACAACCTATACAGATGTGACAGAGTGAACAGGCAAAAGGGGGGGGTTGGCCTGTACATTGCAGAGTCACTTGTTTGCACAGAACTGCTAAATGCCTCAAATGATGTAGTGGAAGTTTTAGCAGTAAAGGTCGAGAACCAAAACCTAGTCATTGTGATAGTCTACAAGCCTCCAGATGCAACATCCCAGCAATTCCAGGAACAGCTGTTAAAAATTGACCACTGTCTGGAAAACCTTCCAGCTCCTGCACCCAACATCTTGCTCCTGGGGGATTTCAACTTAAGGCACCTAAAATGGAGGAATATAGCAAATAATATTGTTGCAGTAATAACACCAGGAGGCAGCTCTGATGAAAACTCACACTCACGCGAGCTTTTAAATCTCTGCACAAAATTCAATTTAAACCAGCAAATAATAGAGCCTACTAGACTGGAGAATACACTAGACCTCATCTTCACTAACAATGATGATCTGATAAGAAATATCACCATATCAAAAACAATATACTCAGATCACAACATAATTGAGGTTCAGTCATGTATGCGCGGAGCCCCAGACCGACATAAGGAGATTAGTCACGAGGGAGCATTCACCAAATTCAACTTCAATAACAAAAACATAAAGTGGGACCAAGTAAACCAAGTCCTAACCGATATAAGCTGGGAAGATATACTAAGCAACACAGACCCCAACTTATGCCTAGAACAGATTAACTCGGTAGCACTCGATGTATGCACAAGGCTTATTCCTCTAAGAAAAAGGAGGAGTAGATGTAAAACAGAAAGAGACAGGCGCTCCCTTTACAGGCGACGGAAAAGAATAACAGAGCGGCTAAAAGAGGTCAATATATCTGAAATGCGTAGGGAGACACTGGTCAGAGAAATAGCAAGCATCGAACTTAAGCTAAAAGAATCCTTTAGGAGTCAGGAATCGCGGGAAGAACTAAAAGCCATAAATGAAATCGAAAGAAACCCAAAGTATTTCTTCTCCTATGCCAAATCAAAATCGAGAACAACGTCCAGTATTGGGCCCCTACTTAAACAAGATGGGTCCTACACAGATGACAACAAGGAAATGAGTGAGCTACTCAAGTCCCAATATGACTCAGTTTTTAGCAAGCCGCTAACCAGACTGAGAGTCGAAGATCAAAATGAATTTTTTATGAGAGAGCCACAAAATTTGATTAACACAAGCCTATCCGATGTTATCCTGACGCCAAATGACTTCGAACAGGCGATAAATGACATGCCCATGCACTCTGCCCCAGGGCCAGACTCATGGAACTCTGTGTTCATCAAGAACTGCAAGAAGCCCCTATCACGAGCCTTTTCCATCCTATGGAGAGGGAGCATGGACACGGGGGTCGTCCCACAGTTACTAAAAACAACAGACATAGCCCCACTCCACAAAGGGGGCAGTAAAGCAACAGCAAAAAACTACAGACCAATAGCACTAACATCCCATATCATAAAAATCTTTGAAAGGGTCCTAAGAAGCAAGATCACCACGCATCTAGAAACCCATCAGTTACACAACCCAGGGCAACATGGGTTTAGAACAGGTCGCTCCTGTCTGTCTCAACTATTGGACCACTACGACAAGGTCCTAAATGCACTAGAAGACAAAAAGAATGCAGATGTAATATATACAGACTTTGCAAAAGCCTTCGACAAGTGTGACCATGGCGTAATAGCGCACAAAATGCGTGCTAAAGGAATAACAGGAAAAGTCGGTCGATGGATCTATAATTTCCTCACTAACAGAACACAGAGAGTAGTCGTCAACAGAGTAAAGTCCGAGGCAGCTACGGTGAAAAGCTCTGTTCCACAAGGCACAGTACTCGCTCCCATCTTGTTCCTCATCCTTATATCCGACATAGACAAGGATGTCAGCCACAGCACCGTGTCTTCCTTTGCAGATGACACCCGAATCTGCATGACAGTGTCTTCCATTGCAGACACTGCAAAGCTCCAGGCAGACATCAACCAAATCTTTCAGTGGGCTGCAGAAAACAATATGAAGTTCAACGATGAGAAATTTCAATTACTCAGATATGGTAAACATGAGGAAATTAAATCTTCATCAGAGTACAAAACAAATTCTGGCCACAAAATAGAGCGAAACACCAACGTCAAAGACCTGGGAGTGATCATGTCGGAGGATCTCACCTTCAAGGACCATAACATTGTATCAATCGCATCTGCTAGAAAAATGACAGGATGGATAATGAGAACCTTCAAAACTAGGGAGGCCAAGCCCATGATGACACTCTTCAGGTCACTTGTTCTATCTAGGCTGGAATATTGCTGCACACTAACAGCACCTTTCAAGGCAGGTGAAATTGCCGACCTAGAGAATGTACAGAGAACTTTCACGGCGCGCATAACGGAGATAAAACACCTCAATTATTGGGAGCGCTTGAGGTTCCTAAACCTGTATTCCCTGGAACGCAGGAGGGAGAGATACATGATTATATACACCTGGAAAATCCTAGAGGGACTAGTACCGAACTTGCACACGAAAATCACCCACTACGAAAGCAAAAGACTTGGCAGACGATGCACCATCCCCCCAATGAAAAGCAGGGGTGTCACTAGCACGTTAAGAGACCATACAATAAGTGTCAGGGGCCCGAGACTGTTCAACTGCCTCCCAGCACACATAAGGGGGATTACCAACAGACCCCTGGCAGTCTTCAAGCTGGCACTGGACAAGCACCTAAAGTCAGTTCCGGATCAGCCGGGCTGTGGCTCGTATGTTGGTTTGCGTGCAGCCAGCAGCAACAGCCTGGTTGATCAGGCTCTGATCCACCAGGAGGCCTGGTCTCAGACCGGGCCGCGGGGGCGTTGACCCCCGGAACTCTCTCCAGGTAAACTCCAGGTAATATACATTTCATACCTTCAATATACATTTCATACCTTCACTATACATTTCATACCTACAATATACATTTCATACCTACAATATACATTTCATACCTACAATATACATTTCATACCTACAATATACATTTCATACCTTCAATATACATTTCATACCTACAATATACATTTCATACCTACAATATACATTTCATACCTTCACTATACATTTCATACCTACAATATACATTTCATACCTACAATATACATTTCATACCTACAATATACATTTCATACCTTCAATATACATTTCATACCTTCACTATACATTTCATACCTACAATATACATTTCATACCTTCAATATACATTTCATACCTACAATATACATTTCATACCTACAATATACATTTCATACCTACAATATACATTTCATACCTACAATATACATTTCATACCTTCAATATACATTTCATACCTTCACTATACATTTCATACCTTCAATATACATTTCATACCTTCACTATACATTTCATACCTACAATATACATTTCATACCTTCACTATACATTTCATACCTTCAATATACATTTCATACCTACAATATACATTTCATACCTACAATATACATTTCATACCTACAATATACATTTCATACCTACAATATACATTTCATACCTTCACTATACATTTCATACCTACAATATACATTTCATACCTACAATATACATTTCATACCTACAATATACATTTCATACCTTCAATATACATTTCATACCTTCACTATACATTTCATACCTTCAATATACATTTCATACCTTCAATATACATTTCATACCTACAATATACATTTCATACCTACAATATACATTTCATACCTTCAATATACATTTCATACCTACAATATACATTTCATACCTTCAATATACATTTCATACCTTCAATATACATTTCATACCTACAATATACATTTCATACCTTCAATATACATTTCATACCTTCAATATACATTTCATACCTACAATATACATTTCATACCTTCAATATACATTTCATACCTTCAATATACATTTCATACCTACAATATACATTTCATACCTTCAATATACATTTCATACCTTCAATATACATTTCATACCTACAATATACATTTCATACCTTCAATATACATTTCATACCTTCAATATACATTTCATACCTTCAATATACATTTCATACCTACAATATACATTTCATACCTTCAATATACATTTCATACCTTCAATATACATTTCATACCTTCAATATACATTTCATACCTACAATATACATTTCATACCTTCAATATACATTTCATACCTTCAATATACATTTCATACCTACAATATACATTTCATACCTTCAATATACATTTCATACCTTCAATATACATTTCATACCTACAATATACATTTCATACCTTCAATATACATTTCATACCTTCAATATACATTTCATACCTTCAATATACATTTCATACCTACAATATACATTTCATACCTTCAATATACATTTCATACCTTCAATATACATTTCATACCTTCAATATACATTTCATACCTACAATATACATTTCATACCTTCAATATACATTTCATACCTTCAATATACATTTCATACCTTCAATATACATTTCATACCTTCAATATACATTTCATACCTACAATATACATTTCATACCTTCAATATACATTTCATACCTACAATATACATTTCATATCTTCAATATACATTTCATACCTACAATATACATTTCATACCTTCAATATACATTTCATACCTACAATATACATTTCATATCTTCAATATACATTTCATACCTACAATATACATTTCATATCTTCAATATACATTGAGAAATATTGATATTAAACTGTGGAGTAAATTTTCTAACTCCTTAACTCATTAGGAAAATTAAGTTTTTTATTTTGCTTGAAAGAATAATATTGAGTTTATAATGGTTTATATACGACTTTATATATTGGTTTATATGTTGATTGCATATGGATTTATATTAAGTTTTAATGTGGCTTAAATGAGATTACAATGGTTTATCATGATTAATGATAACTTCTATACGATTACTTAATGGTTTTATTATTTTATAAATGGGTTTATAATGGTTTACTTTGGATTCATAACATTTAAAAAACTCAGATTTAGGTTAACAGCAGATTTTAATAATTTGTAATTCTGTTTTAGTTTACATTTAGTTCTGTGTCGATAATTCACTTTGTAACACAATTTTTGTTCCTGGCAAGTAAATGTTATTTTCCAACTCCTTTTATTGCAAAACAATAGAAAATGCCCATTAGCCCTTTTAAACTTTGCTTTTGTGGCTTACAGGACGAATTTTTGACAGAAAATGCCTAAATTTCAATATTTTTGGCTAGTTTTGGATGTACAACAAAAACATATAATAAATAAAATTTACATAAATAAAATTTACACAAATTTTATTTTAAACTTTCTGAAATCTATTCACAAAGTTAAAGTAAGCAGTTTTTCTAGATTTGCGAGCATGCAACAAATTAATTTCTCGTTTAAGCCCCCAAATGTAGTTTCCCATCATGTTTTCGTTATAAGATCCCTGATATCTGTGTTCAAAGTCCATTATACCTTGGTGGAAGCGCTCCCCTTGCTCCTCTGAGTATGTTTCCATAGTCTCCTAGAAATTGTCAAGATGAGCATCAAGGATATGGACCTTAAGGGACATTCTACGGCCCATCTGACCACAGCTTTTTATCAAGGTCTCAACAAGTTCCACATAATTGTCAGTGTTGTTGTTGCCCAGAAAGTCCTGTGCAACAAAACTCTCCCAGGCTTCCTTTTCCTTCTCTGTGAGCTTTGGAAATTCTGAGCACTCCATGATTCTCCTGACTTGTGGTCCAATGAAGATGCTAGCCTTCACCTTTGCCTCTGATAGCTTGGGAAAGAAGTCTTGAAGATACTTGAAGGCTGCAGACTCCTAGTCAAGAGTTGTAACAAACTGTTTCATTAGCCCTAGTTTAACGTGTAATGGAGGGAACAGAACCTATTGAGGATTCACCAATGGTTTATGTTTGATATGTCTTCCTACTGAGAACTCAGTCCTTTGAGGCCAGTGCTTCCTCTGGTAATACGCTGCTCTGTTTCTACTATCCTAATGACAGAGATAACAGGGAAACTTCGTAAAGCCTCCTTGGAGTCCCACCATTTTGAAGATTCCAATAACCTCCCAGCCATACTTATCATAGTTCAAAGCTTCCAGTGGAAGTGTGACACTGTTGTAGTCCTCCTTAAGACGCATTGAATGAGCCAAGGAAAGAGATGGATACATGTTCCAATTGTGCAGAAGTACAGCTTTTAGGCTTCTGGAGGAGCTGTCAATGAGGTCTCCACTCATCTGGATTGCATGTAATTTCAGTTGCATCAAACAAGCCTGATACATCATTACAGTAGCACAACCTGTCTTCATTAGGGAAGAAGCTTGAGAAATGTTGGTGACATTTTCTTTGGTTTGTCACTTTCACACTTTTATCCTCCAAGTCCCGCTTCTTGAGCCTTGAAATCAAGAGCTCAGCATTTGACTTTGTCAAACCAAGATCTCTGATAAGGTCAATGAGGTCTGTTT
>NC_091306.1:27020086-27037586 GCF_038502225.1 Cherax quadricarinatus | reverse complement strand
ATCCCTCCCACTAACAAAATATTTGCCCAACCCAATTTACAATGCTACCCAAGAAATAAGCTCTGATGATTCTATTTACCCATTACGCAAGTCTCACTCAAATCCAACCCCTCTCACTCATGTATTTATCTAACCAAAATTTGAAACTACCCAACGTTTTAGCTTCAATAACCCTACTAGGCAGACTGTTCCACTCATCAACTACCCTATTTCCAAACCAATACTTTCCTATATCCTTTCGAAATCTAAACTTAACTAAATTGAATCCATTATTGCGGGTTCTTTCTTGAAGTGATATCCTCAAAACCTTATTTATATCCCCTTTGTTAATACCCATCTTCCACTTATACACTTCGATCATGTCTCCCCTCATTCTTCGTCTTACAAGTGAATGTAGTTTAAGAGTCTTTAATCGTTCTTCGTAAGGAAGATTTCTAATGCTATGTATTAATTTGGTCATTCCACGCTGGATATTTTCTAGCGAATTTATATCCATTCTGTAATATGGAGACCAGAACTGAGCTGCGTAATCTAGGTGAGGCCTTACTAATGATGTATAAAGCTGTAAAATAATCGCTGGACTTCTGTTGCTTACACTTCTTGATATAAATCCCAGTAATCTGTTTGCTTTGTTACGTACGCTTAGGCATTGCTGTCTTGGCTTAAGGTTGCTGCTTACCATATCCCCCAAATCCTTTTTGCAATCTGTATGGCTAAGTTCTACGTTATTTAACTGATAAGTACTAGGGTTATGGACGCTCCCGAGCTTCAGAACCTTGCATTTTTCTACATTGAACTGCATCTGCCACTTTTCTGACCACAAACTGAGTTTGTCTATATCCTCCTGAAGTTCCGTAACATCTAAGTTTGAATCAATTATCCTACCTATCTTTGTGTCATCGGCGAATTTGCTCATATCACTAGTAATTCCCTCATTAAGGTCATTGATATATATTATAAACAACAACGGGCCCAAGATTGATCCCTGTGGAACGCCACTTGTTACAGATCCCCACTCGGATTTAACCCCATTTAATCATACTCTCTGCTTCCTATTGGTGAGCCATGATTCGATCCATGACAGTACTTTTCCCCGAGTGCCATGAGCTGCCACTTTCTTTAGCAGTTTCTGGTGTGGTACTCTATCAAAAGCCTTACTATAATCTAAATCAACAATATCGAATTCTTTATCATGATCAACGGCCTCAAAATCTAAGAAAGATGAGAGAGAGAGAGAGAGAGAGAGAGAGAGATGAGAGAGTGATAACAGGTCATATGATGAATATAGAGGTTCAATTAGTCATCAATGACACGAGGCTGTCACTTGTCACATTAAGGCAAATGTGAGAAACTCAAAACATTTTAAACTAGCGAACTATAAAATAGACTTCAGATACATTAATGAAAAAATTGCTTAACGAAGGCCGTTCACAGTATATGTCTAGCCAGACTTGGACTATGCAGCGAGGGTTATGGTGGCTTTATATCAAGAAACACCGGTAAAGCAGAAATTTTTCAAAGATTAGGTGTAGTGTGTCTCTCGCAACTACAAAAAAATATGAGTTATAATGAAAGGATGAAATAATTAAAGATGTTCTTGTTGCCTGATATTATAACAAAAGACGTGAACGATACTATTTCTTAGTGCCTTTAACGAGGAAGAAAAGACACCTCAGTCTTAAACTGAGAGACAAGGGATACCGAAGGAATACTAATGTTTTTCTAGAGTTGTGGAATAATGAAATGGATAAAAATAATAGATATATTAAACGGAACATTAATTATTGAAGATATGCATTACAATATAGATGTCATAGTGGAATACTATCCTTATGTCCTCCTCTTACTCTTTATCCCATACTTTTTTTCAATCTTTCTCTCTCTCTCCTTCCTTTACTATACCCTATGCTGATTAGTCCTCGTACAGAAGTCGGAACACCACAAGAATAGTTCTCGTGTAACTACGAAGGGAGCAATTCCAATAAGTAATTACGCTAAAACACAGGCCATCAGAGGCAAGACATTTAACATTGGAGTTGTGTCAGGTTGTTCTTCACTCTGGCTCCTGCTGTACTTACGGAAATGTTTCAGTGTGCGATTAGTCTTCCCCTAAACTCTGTTGCCTGTCTTGTCACTAAAATTTGATTTTGTTAATTTTTTAAATATACTTTGGTATTATTATTATTATTATTATTATTATTATTATTATTATTATTATTATTATTATTATTATTATTATTATTATTATTTTTATTATTATTATTTTTATTATTATTTCTCCCTCTCTCCTTCCCCTTTCGTACGTTATTTATGTACCGAACAGCTAGTGAAGACGCTAATAGTTTTTGGTTTTACAATAGCTTCCCGTTGGTGTTGTTTATTACTCAGAGCTTCCATAAATGTCATCCGACTGACAAACTAATTTTTATTAACATAGTTATTTCGCGTTTTGTATATTTAGGCTAAAGGGTTAATTCTATTATACGCTCAGCTCATTCATACTGCTGGCAATTTTAGCCCATTTCATTATTTTGGCGAATCATGAAAAAGTTTTTGGTATATTCGCACGCAAGTGAAATCTTTTTTTCCCAGTATTGCTGTAATTAGCGTTCATAAAGTTGTAAGCTTGAGCAAAGTATTGTTTTTTGTGTTGCCCATTCAACACTTGCTTTTGCATAAATATATGTATACATACGAAATGGTTAAATTCATGACCACAATTTCTAAAGTGGTTTAAAAAATACCGGCGAAAAAAAAAAAAAAAAAAAAAAAAAGAGCCTGAGCTTGCCACCATCTGCAGCTCATAAGACTGCCATCCCCACGAGCCCCTTTGTGGGGCGGGGCAGATGGCAGACCAGAGGTCTAGCTTCTCCCTACGAGCCCCGTAAGGGCAGGGAATGTGGCTAGGCCTAGGGACAGTTGGTCCTAAAGATGAGGGGGTACTTGTATCTCCTCCCATGGGAGACTTAGGTCTCGAGATACTCCCCAGATAGGGAGTCATGGCCGGGTCACCACTACTTGGAAAAGACCCGAGCCGGGAGAGTACCGGCGAATAAAAAAAAAGAAAAAGAAAAAAAAAAAAAAAAAAAAAAAAAAACGGTAATCCAGCGGAAGGCATCTATCATATAACCAATAACTCCAGCTGTAGGTCATCATATAACAAAGACCTGCGTCAGGAATCGCTTCTGCTACCTGATGAATCTTACTCAACTTATTTTCGTAATAGGACATAATTACTAAGAGGTGTGTGGCTCAGCGTATATTTGCTGAATGATTGTTGTATCACTGTTTTATTAGTGAATAAAATATTCTTGTCTGAAGCAGGTTACATGTAGCGCAGCCTTGGTAACCCTGCGTGTAGCCGATAGGCTTTAAACCCCCATTAACTAACTAAACACGGACAGACGTAGAATGAGGGGAGATATCATTGAGGTGTATAAGTGGATGACGGGCATAAACAAAGAAAATATTAATAAAGTACTGAGGGTGTCGAACCAGGTAAGAACCAGAAATAATGGATTTAAGTTGGATAAATTTAGCTTTAGAAAGGACATAGGTAAGTACTGGTTGTCTAACAGAATTGTAGATGCGTGGAACAGTCTTCCCAGTGGGGTGATAGAGGCTAGGACCTTGGGTAGCTTTAAGAAGAGATTGGACAAATATATGAGTGGGAAGGGCTGGATTTGATTGTGGTCATTGGGTACAGGAGTTAATTCTTGGGTAGCTTTGGGTAGAGGTCGTTTTGATAAGGACCTGCCTTATATGGGCCAGTAGGCCTTCTGTAGTGTTCCTCCATTCTTATGTTCTTATGATCTTATAAAAACAGAAGTTATAGAATGAAGTTTTTATTGTGACAACGTTCAGCCCTGAGGAGAAACATTGATTGAATAAAGCTTATCCGGCAACTTTGTCATCATACCTGAAGGTTTTATTCTCCTGCGTGACCAGATATTCACTCTTGAGTGCTTTCAAATTAAGAGATTATTTTTAATAAATAATTTATTCCAAAAGAATTTATTCTTAAGCGCTTATTCTTACACTCTGTTAAGGAATAAATGTTTAACAGAATACAAAGATAAAGCAAAGAAGATTGGTATCTCAGTGACCCAGTCAGTTGGTCAGTTGGAAGACTGATATCTCAGTGACCCAGTCAGTTGGTCAGTTGGAAGCCTACTATCTCAATGACCCAGTCAGTTGGAAGACTGCTAGCTACCCCAGTGACCCAGTCAGATGAAAGGCTGCTAGCTACCCCAGTGACCCAGTCAGATGAAAGGCTGCTAGCTACCCCAGTGACCCAGTCAGATGAAAGGCTGCTAGCTACCCCAGTGACCCAGTCAGATGAAAGGCTGCTAGCTACCCCAGTGACCCAGTCAGATGAAAGGCTGCTAGCTACCCCAGTGACCCAGTCAGATGAAAGGCTGCTAGCTACCCCAGTGACCCAGTCAGATGAAAGGCTACTAGCTACCCCAATCAGTTGGAAGACCTATCTCAGTGGCACAGTGAGCTGGAAGACTGCTATCTCAGTGACCCAGTTAGTTGGAAGACTGTCTCAGTGACCCAGTCAGTTGGAAGACTGTCTCCCTACCAACTAATTCTCAACACGTGGGATAAAAAAAAAATACAGATAAAAATCTTGCTCTGTCAACAGTAATTCGTTGATGAAGTTGTTCAGTGCTCGTTTTATCAAATCAAGAATTAATAAAACTCACCCATGTGCATAATGTAGTCTAGAATTATCCTTCGGCTGAAAAGATGCTATAATTTATATTATTTATTATAACAATTAAGGGATTATTCAGAATCCATGATAATGTTATAGATAGAATTTTAATGCTGGTAAGTATTACTGCAAGAAGATTAATGAATATTTAACTTATTTTTTGTTCGTCAATTATATTTTCATATTAATTCAATGTATTTGTTATGAAAATTAATAGAAATACAGGCTTATATAAACAGAAGAAAACACATTTATATAAACAAAAGACAGGCATATACAAACAGAAAAACAACGTTATATAAACAGAAGAAAACAAGCTTATATAAACAAAGAAAACATACATATTAACAGAAAAACAGATTTATATAAACAGAAGAAAACAGACTTATATAAACAAGAAAATGTTGGCTTACATCAGCATGGGAAACACAAAATCTAATAACTTACATAATTAGCAGAATAAATGTCTGAACTGTTTCCGGAGAAAATTAAAACCGAACTCTGGAATTTCTGGCAAAATTTGCGACGGGAAAAAAAGAAGTTTTGGAGATGTTCGTATATGCAAATTGCACACTGAATCTGCATACAAGTTTGCGCAACACGGGAAATGGCTGTAGAGGAAGGAGCTCTATTGACAAGTGAAAGCCGTGAGACGTGTATCTTGCGCTGAGGTTTTTGTGTTTACAGGAAAGTGACTGATGCTATCTTAACTTACCTTGTTGAGGAGATGAGGAGAGAAAATAATTTAATATGAGGTATTTAATGAATTAGGCTCGTTCAAAGTAATGCCTTGATGCTAGTCAAGGGGAGGAGGTGATTTAATGCTAATTTAAGTGTTAAGACACTTGTGCAACATCCGGGTATCTTTATTGTAGACGTTTCGCCATCCAGTGGCTTTATCAATACAGATTCTAGGACATAATTAATGGGAGGGGTGCCTTGATGCTAATCAAGAGGAGGGGTGCCTTGATGCTAATCAAGAGGAGGGGTACCTTGATGCTAATCAAGAGGAGGGGTGCCTGGATACTAATCAAGAGGGGTGCCTTGATGCTAATCAAGGGTATGGGCGTCTTGATGCTAATTAAGGGTTCAAGACACTTGTGAACGGGAGCAAATGTCCCATCACTAAAAATAAAAAAAATACTCAAATTTTACTTTATGATCATAAGAAAAATAAAAGAGCTTTACTACCCACTTTTCCTTAACATATCCTAACAAATTACACTCTGGAGAACGTGAAGACGGTGACCACAACTGATGTGCTTGACAAGAATACGTTGAAATGCTCCAGCGAAAGCACCGGGGCTGGGCTTCCTTCTCTATGTTAGAGTGGGTCAGCTGATGGGCCTGGTATTTGGCTGAATAATATGCCACAGGCATATTATGACTGGTAAGAAAGGTTAGAGGGCTACAACATCTGCAAAATTTCGGTAGAATTTACGATAAAATCCTATCATTCCTAAGCATCTTTGTAGAGACTTCTTATCCTGAGGAACATGATAATTTTTAATGGCCAAAACTTTGGCAATTTTAGGTGCCACTTTACCACAACCTACTTCATGACGCAAGAAAGTTATGGTAGATTGGCCAAAAGACGACTTACTCAAATTTATAGTGAGCTGAAATTTCCCGAACCTCTCAAAGAGGGATTCAAGACAGGACACATGTTGATCCCAAGTCTCAGAAACTACAACTATATTGTTCTTTGATAGCCTGATGGTTCAGCTTTTGAAATGAGGTAGGCAAGTTTCATATTCCGAATGGGGTCACGGTATATTGATAGTGACCTTCTAGAATTACAAAGGCAGAAACCTCCTTCGCTTTACCTGTTAAAGGCACCTGGTAGTAACCTTTAAGGAGATCTACTTTAGAAGTGAAAAGAGACTTACCAGCAAAGTCCACTGTATCGTCTATATGTGGAAGAGAGTAGATATCTGGTAATGTAACCTCATTCACCTTACAGTACTCGGTACACATCCGGGATCCTCCATCAGGCTTTTTAATAAGGATGCACAGTGAAGCAGCCGAGCTGGACTCTTCCTCCACCAGTCCATGTTCTAACAGAATTGCTACCTCCTGCTGAAATGGCTTTGTTTTTCGGAATTAGCTTTGTGGGGAGAAAGTTTAATAGATTTAACAGTTCCTACATCCACATCATGATAACCAAGATTGTACTTTCTCGGAACATCCGAAAATACGTCAAGATAGGTTTGCAGAAGGGTAGTGTTACCACTTGGTCTTCTGCAAGCCCCGACTTAATAGGGCGAAAATCCTGGAGGATGGTTGAGTTAGTAAGCCTGATTTGAAGCTCCGGAATTGTGTATAGGGAATCAGGGTCGTCCACAGGGTCAGGTACAAAGGACAAAGTCATTACTGGGACCTTACGTGGCTCAAAGAATAGTTTAATCTGATTAATGTGGTAGATTTTCCTTGCGTTGGGTCTATCAAGAGGTGCTACCACGTAGTTTAAATCACAATTTTTTTGATCACCTACATCAGTCTCATAAACCTTGATTTTAAGGTGTGACCAGGCACAGGTTCCTGGACCAACACTTTGTCTCCTGGGTTAAAGGAATGAAATTTAGAAATTTTGTCAAACCTGTTTCATGTTACTTGGAGCGGATTTTAGGCTGGTCCCAACCAGAGTCAGGATCATACGGTGTCTTGCAGGTGTCTTATCCCATCCATCCTTCCTTGACCACTTTTAAGGGGTCTCTCACATTATGACCAAAAATCAACTCATTTGATTCCTGCACAGTTTTTCACATTGCAAACACAACAGAGGAAGCGATTCATCCCAGTCTGTAGGAAAATGCATACATTAAGTACGCACTGGGACGGAGGATAGGGTGTGGACATATTTTATTAATTCCTAACCTAGTTAAAGCTTCTCTGAATTCTTTTGCTGTGGTGACTGGACAGATTGTGGAATGCCAAATAAATTTAACGGAAATGGGAAAATGTCAAATAAACTTAACGGAATGGGAAATAAACTTAACGAGGGCTTTAAGATGGCTTTAGTGTTGATACTACACATAGATACTGCCTCAGGATTCCTAGTAGTTTTATCGAGAATGTTAACGGATATTGGTTACCTGACTTGGCCTCCGGTGAGGGGTCCCACACAGTCTATATTAAGGTCCGCAAATAGCTCTCCATCAGCGGGTATGGGATGAAGCATTGCGAGTTTAATATAGTGCCGGCTTACCTTCTTGCTGACACTCACAACAGGAAGAGATGTAACTCCGCACTTCTCGTCTTATACCTGGCCAATAAAAAATACTTTAAAATCAGGACCTGAGTTGTGAATTTCTTTGGTACCACCAATCTGGTTTTAGACTTCCCCAACCTCCTTACAAGTAGTGATGAATGGTTTGAAAAACCGACAAGTTGAAGATTGAGACACTTATGCAGCATATGGGAATCTTTATTCAGGAAACGTTTCGCCACACAGTGGCTTCATCAGTCCAATACAAAGAGGAAGGCGTAAGGAGAGGAGTATGAGGTAATCAGTCCCTCAGCCTGGAGTCGATGTGTTCAGTCCATCAATCTTGAAGAATGTACAGCATAGGGCCGTAGACGTGGCTTATATACTGTAGTGAGGTGAGGTGAAGCAGCCGGAGGCGGGGTCATAGTGGTACCATCCACTAGTCGAAGTAGGCTGAGGGACTGATTACCTCATACTCCTCCTCTCCTTACGCCTTCCTCTTTGTATTGGACTGATGAAGCCACTGTGTGGCGAAACGTTTCCTGAATAAAGATTCCCATATGCTGCATAAGTGTCTCAATCTTCTCCTTTCCAGTAGCCGGACAAACTAATAAGTTATTTTTGAGTACATAATTAACTGGGTGATTTGAGTTGGATTCACCCATGGCAGTTTAAAGAGCAATGCTAAAAAAAAGAGTCCCTTTGTTGCTCTTCTCGAAAGGACGTTTCCTCGGGCATGGAAACGGAAACGCTTGGCAATCCTGTGACCCAGGAAGAGGAAGGCTTGATCAGGGACTTTTCACTAGATTTACAAGGCTCTGGCCAATTTTCCTCGTAAAATAAATTGTCTAGCCCTAGATAAGAGTTCTCTAAGGTAAGTTCTGCATTCATTTTAGACGCTCCTTTAGACATTGACCGAGTTATGGCCAACATCGGAGAAAGGGTTTCAGTAGCTACAATGGGCTCGGGACAGTATCTAGAATTTAGAACATTGTTGCCAAGCAACAATAAAGCATCTTTCATGGGGGAATTCCCGAGATACACCTAGAGTTAAATATCCAGTGTAATAATGGCTTGCAATAAATATTCCTGAAAATACAGCTTCCCCATAGGCTTCTAACAGCACCGAAGAGTTTAATGAGGTCTCAGAAATTGGAAGTACTCCTTCTTGTAAGAGGAAGCAATAAGCTGCGGTATCCCTGAAGGTGGATACCTCAATGAGACTTTCCTGCTCCTTAAGGGAGTTCTGACTTTGACTATAAAACGGTGCCTTATAGGCATCTATTTCCCGCTGATTTATTTCAGCGGGAAGCATAGTTATTTTCCCGAGTTGTAATGGTGTAGTCAACTTACCTAGCTTGGAGCAAGTAGCCTTAATGTGATCAGGCTTACGGCAGTAATAACAGGTGATGGGTTAGGGAATCTCGTCTCTTGCTCTTTGGTGATTTTGAGGCCGACGTCGTTTTTCAGCTCCAGCTTCCCTCTTCATAATCCACTCAAAGATCCGTCCACGACGATCTCTATCCACACCAGGCTGCAGAGAAGAAAAGTTAAGAGACCACTCAGACAAGGAGTGGTTGATCTCAAATGTGTTAGCAAGTCTAGCCGCCTCCATAACAGTTGTCATTGAATGGTCATCTAAAAACATCCGAACCTCTTGTCCCACTGATTCAAGAAGATTGTCCATAAGGACCAGTTGCACTAACCCACTGAAATTAGAGAGACCATTGAACTTGTACCGCTTAGTAAACGATTTAGATTGTCCGTGAACAAAGTCCACATGAGATTGACTGAACTGACGCTTCCTCAGTGCATATCAGTGTATTCCGGGAATGCACTGATATACACCGAGTATGGCTGTTTTCACAACGTAGTAATTAGTGAAATCTTCATCATTCAGATCAGCTGTAAAATCCTGCGCTTTGCCATATACTGCTGTATGAACAAGTGCTGCCCAATGCTCGAATGGCCATCGCAAACCTCAATCCTGATTTTCGAAAGACTTGAAAAATTGTTCAGGTTCAGAATCAGAAAACCGAGGTACCAGCGACTGAAATTATCATCCACAGTACACTGAAACTGTCTCCTCTCCTACTCTCTATCAAATTCCTCCTGGTAGTCTGAAGATTGAGTTTAGCCAACTCAAGCGCTAACGAAGCTGATTCCCCCCGAGACAACCCCGATTCACCACCTGTTTCCCCAGGTAGATATTGGTCCTTTTCCTCCGGAGTTTATCCTCCCTCATTGCGAAGGAACCGAAGTGGCGATCGGCGATTAATAGCTCCCGTAGCAGCAGAAATCAGGTTGGAACGCCACGTTACTAGAGTCAAACCTTAATTTGTTGCGCATACATTCACGATGCTGTGCAGCAATAAGAGTTCATTTATACTATATACCAACAGAATGAGCAATACGCCAGCAGCGGTTCAGAGATAGTCTGGGCAAGATTTGCTGGGTATATTCGATCATTAGTCGCCTAGCACGTGTCGGTGGTAAAATCCACTATAACAAAACGCTGATTGCATTACACTCAATGCAACACGAAACAATAGCACACAATAATTTCGTAGGTTAGCAGCTCAATAATGTAGGTAGGCTTGTAGAGACAATGCGGAGACGCAGACTTCAGGGTAGGCACCCCATATTACGAACACAGGTGTAGCCTAGTGGCCTGCACACCTAGCTGAACCACAATAACCAGGTAGGATCGAACAAAAAGGCATCAGAGTAAATACTTATATTTCCTTCACTAAATAGTAATCTAGCAATCAGGTATGTACAATATATACAGTAAATATATATAATAAGGCAAATGCAAGAGACATAGTGAGAACCATTGCGACCAGACTGGAAGGTAAGTCTGCCACATCGCTTCACAACTTGAGCGGGCAGCTTTGTGATTGGCTGGTTGAACAAAGGTACTAGCATAATGGAGTCGCTACTTGTTATACCCTCAGCACCTGGTTCACTAGTCAGGAGTGCATGCCTATATGGGTGTGTGACATATGCCAAATAAAATGTAACATATTCTTAGTATGCCATGGTAACAGAGAAGGCAGTGTCTCTATACTGAAGGGCGGGGGTATGCCTTTGATATCACTGTATAATATAATTAGCTATAACTTGGATTCTCCAGTGACAAGCAGTGTGACCTTGATGACCTCATTGAGCTGTGTTCATAGCAATTGTTTAACATTTGCGGAGAACAAATTTAGTGGTGTTTCGGGATGGGTATGGGTTTCCCTATCAGCATTGTTCTGCCTAACCTGTACATGGAGCACTCGGACCCTGAGCACAACCTTCATCCCCAGCAACACGGTATGTGTATTCTGTTCTGGTTACTAACATTGCGCATGCCATGATCAACAAAATAGAGAATTAACATAGGTATCGGAATCAGTTTCTTCCTCGGAAAGCAAAAGATTTACAACCCACACTTCCTCGAGAAGATAAATGTCATCACGTTATCCAAGTGTTCCCATATCTTTAGTTGTCCCACACTTTACTTTGATTGTAGGAGACAGGGGATTATCAACACGCCCACCCGGGAATGATCGCCCACTAACTTCGTCGTTCTTTCTCTTTCCGAGGTAACCGAAAATATTACCATGGTGTTGGCAAGTCACTGAAGTAGTGTGGCTGCTATTTCCTCATCAGTCATCATGGATTTATGACTCACGAAATCGTAATAGCACGATTACATGGATTTAGTTAAGAAATGCCTAATGAAGGCAGTCTAGACCAGCACAGGTGTATATGGTATTCTATGTGTAGGACATGAAGAGGAATATGTTAGTGAGACATCGCCCTGGTGAACACAAATATGCATGCAGTAGAGACAGTGTGAATAAGGTTTAAATAATACACGGGTATTCACAAGGGGAAGTAATTAGATTAGAAAGGTGCCAAATTGGTAGAGAAGAACAATCTGCAGAAAGGTCGCT
Organism: Cherax quadricarinatus; assembly: GCF_038502225.1. NCBI lineage: Eukaryota > Metazoa > Arthropoda > Malacostraca > Decapoda > Parastacidae > Cherax > Cherax quadricarinatus. The sequence continues at coordinate 27,025,714 of NC_091306.1, read as the reverse complement.
GCCTTGATTACGGTTTCCATCTCAGTAGTCCAAAGCTCAGGGTGGTTTTAACATCTCAACAGTGCTTGCCAAACTCACGCTACCTCAACCACACACACAACGAGCAGACGACGGGTGCTCAAACACCTGACATCACCCTACCTGCTTTACCCGACTTCATTTCCCAATACATCCCTCCTATTTTTGTTCCCTGTATTGGATTGAAAAAGCTCGCAGTGGGATAAAATATCTACTAATTATATATCATAGCTGTTACGTTTGTGTCTTTATCCCGGAGTTTACAGTAAAAACACTGCAATTCCTGCACTTGTACAAGCCACAATTGTATAGCAGTATAGGGGGAAAACATCCAAAACTGTATTATAACTATTAACGAGAGGGACTAGAGGCTGCTCCCTGTGGTTGAATCATTCCCATTACCACAAGTGCCAGACTCAGAGGATAAGTACCATAACAGTTAGACATGATTGTCTAAAGTATTATTACCATGGAAGGAAACGACTGGGGCTGAAATTATAAGTGACAGGAGCAAGTCTGTCTATGGATTTGTAGGGTATGAGAGGATTGCTGCTCTCTCTCTCTCTCTCTCTCTCTCTCTCTCTCTCTCTCTCTCTCTCTCTCTCTCTCTCTCTCTCTCTCTCTCTCTCTCTCTCTCTCTCTCTCGCTCTCTCTCGCTCTCTCTCTCATGCTCAAGTGAGTAGTTACTGAAGGTTATATCAGGTCGTATATGCTATTTGGCTTAAAGCTGGGCTGACATCACCCGCCTCCACATACACAGGACACGCAATTGCCTTACATGAGAGAGACCGATAGAGAGAGAGACAGACACAGAGAGACAGCCACATAGGTATGCCATACTCCCGCATAAAACTCACCGCTGATGCCTAATGAAGCTAAATGGATTCTGGCGAAGCCTATTTAAACTTCTGGAGCCCATGGAGAGTATTCCAAACGTTAGTGAACCTTACGGAACCCCGCTGAAGACAAGTGGAACCCTTTGAAGTTCATGAAAGCAAGTGAATTACGAAACAGAATTTTGAAACCCATATTAAAATCCATTTTGATGAAGCCTTCAGTTGAAGCAATGTGATTACTCGTTAAGCTCAATGGAACGTTCGAAACTTAATTAATATCTCATCAAGCCAAAACGAATCATATTATTATTATTATTATTATTATTATTATTATTATTATTATTATTATTATTATTATTATTATTATTATTATTACTATTATTATTTTATTATTATTTTATTATTATTATTATTATTATTATTATTATTATTATTATTACTATTATTATTATTTTATTATTATTATTATTATTACATGGGGAAATGCATAGGAAAAGCTTTTATTGTGTTTAATAATGTAACCTTTAATATTTAACGTGGAGGACGTTAGCCAGCGGAAAGCTTCGATCATATGACCAAAAGCTCCAACTGCGGGTCATCATATGACTAAGACCCGTGTCAGGAAAAATTTTTACTGTTTCCTGACGAACCTTACCTAACCTAACCCAGTAGGAGGTATATGATGACTTACCACGTCTAAGAAACATTAATTACACGTCCTCAACGTCTCATAAACGATCCTGACGACCTTACACTTTGCAGAAACGTTACCGATGATTTATCACGTCTCAGAAATGTTCCTGATAACCCTAGCACGTCTCAGAGACGTTTCCAATGACGGTACCACATTTCAGTAACCATCCACCACGTCGTTTCAGCAGCATTAGATATGATCCGTCACATGTCTTGCGTCATACAAACTACTTGGTCTCTAGCGTTTCAGGAAAGATATTGATAGATGTCGTATCTTAAAATGTTTTTCCTTTCTAGTAAAAAACATTTCCGAAGGCCGACAACGTTTAGAGGAAGCTTATATACACCTAACTGATTTCAGAACTGTTACTGAAGCTATACAACATTTCAGGAACGTTTCCGAAGACCGATAACATTTTAAGGAAGCTATTGGAGTCCTAATCGATTTTATAAAAACGTTTCTGAAGGCTCTGAACTCTCTTGAAGACCCACAACATTTCAGAAACGTTACTGAAGATCCAGAACATTTCAGATACGTTACTGAAGACCTACAACGTTTCGCAAACGTTATCGCAGACCCATAACGTTCCGAAAAGAGGCTCTTTAACACCTAAAATCAACATCAGCGAATATTTTTAGCCGCTTCCTTATATGTGTACTTTCCATTACCCGCTGGTTACCGCCGACTCATGGCGGCGAGCACATCAGGGAATTGACTTAGTGAAAAGCTTACATAAACCTGCCTTTGGTGGCGTGTATATCTGGCGGTATATATTGCTGTTTGCCTTGTATTAATGTCCATCCGACCGTCCGCAATATCCGATTTTGGCTTTCGATTTGTCGAAATATTTACTGTAAAATAATATATACATTACATACATACATACATATTCATATATACATACACACACACACACACACACACACACACACAAATATATATATATATATATATATATATATATATATATATATATATATATATATATATATATATATATATATATATATATATATATATATATATATATATATATATATATATATATATATATATATATATATATGTCGTGCCGAATAGGCAGAATTTGCGATCTTGGCTTAATAGCAACGCTCATCTTGCCATATAGGACAAGCGAAAATTTGTGTATGCAATAATTTCGCCAAAATTATTCTAAACCTAACAAAAAAAATATATTTCACTGTGTTTGTTTAGTATTAAATTATTGTAAACAAATCTAAAATATATTTAGTTGGGATAGGCTAAAATAAATTGCTCTTGTTATAAGAAGGTTAGGTAAGTTTTCTAAGATTCTTTTGGTGCAAAATTATAAATTTTTACATTAACATTAATGAAAAAATATATCTTTAAACGTATAAGAGAAAATTTTAGAATGGACTTATTTTTAAATGAGTTCTTGCTAATTGACCAGTTTTACATATTCGCCACGACATATATATATATATATATATATATATATATATATATATATATATATATATATATATATATATATATATATATATATATATATATATATATATATATATATATATATATATATATATATATATGGTGGTGTGAACGCCTCTGAGCTAATTTCATTCTACTCCCTGTTTGTGTACTACCTCAACAAGCAGTATATTATATTATTGTTCCCACGAAACGAGTGGCGGGTACAACATCTAGCTTGGCTGGATGCACCATTGTTAAGGATTGTGTGGTCTAGTGGTCTAAAGGGTCATGCGTTTTCGCTTACCAAGAGGATCTGCATGAGGCTGTCATCTGCTGAGGACGCGGTTAACCTCCAAGAAGATATAAACAATGTTTTCCAGTGGGCAACGGTAAACAATATGATGTTCAATGAGGACAAATTCCAACTACTCTGTTATGGAAAACTGGAGGAGATAATAACTAGAACAGAGTATACTACTGACTCTGGCCATACAATTGAGCGGAAAAATAATGTAAGGGACCTGGGAGTAGTAATGTCTGAGGATCTCACTTTCAAGGATCACAACAGTGCCACGATCACAAGTGCAAAGAAAATGATAGGTTGGGTAATGAGAACGTTCAAAACGAGAGATGCCAAGCCAGTGATGATCTTTTTCAAATCACTTGTTCTCTCTGGACTGGAATACTGCTGTACATTAACATCTCCGTTCAAAGCAGGTGAAATTGCAGATCTAGAGTGTGTACAGAGAACCTTTACTGCACGTATAAGTTCTATCAAACATCTCAACTACTGTGAACGCTTGGAAGCACTTGACTTGTACTCGCTGGAACGCAGGAGAGAGAGAGATATATCATAATCTACACTTGGAAAATCCTGGAAGGAATGGTCCTAAATCTGCACACAGAAATCACTCCCTACGAAAGTGAAAGACTGGGCAGGCGATGCAAAATTCCCCCAGTTAAAAGTAGGGTCGCCATTGGTACACTAAGAGAAAACACCATAAGTGTCCGGGGCCCAAGACTGTTCAACAGCCTCCCACCAAGCATAAGGGGAATTATCAATAGGCCCCTGGCTGCCTTCAAGAGAGAGCTGAAAATATAGCTATAGTCGGTGCCGGATCAGCCGGGCTGTGGTTCGTACATTGGACTGCATGCGGCTAGGAGTAACAGCCTGGTTGATCAGGCCCTGATCCACCGGGAGGCCTGATCGTGGACCGGGCCGCCAGGGCGGTGATCCTCGGAATACCCTCCAGGTACACTCCTCCAGGTATGAGGCAGGCCAAAACAACATGGGTTCGACTCCTTGGCTAGTGCAGTGTTGTTATTGATGAATCGATTCGTGGGTACAATTATATATATATATATATATATATATATATATATATATATATATATATATATATATATATATATATATATATATATATATATATATATATATATATATATATATATATATATGGATTATTATTACTACTATTGCTACTTACTTACGGTTTTAAATTTATCTTCATTATTTTGTATTTATATATGTTTCATTCAGTTTTTAATGATTCAGTTACAGTTCCATTAATTTTGTTTAGGGTTTAAACAGAGAACACAGACTTAATGACTCTCATGTAGTGGAGATGCTTTAAGTCTGATTAATTAACCGACCGTGTGGAGAAATTTTCTCCAGGCACTTGCAAGGAGCGGCGGTCACATACTCTTATTGCATCTGGGATCAATTACTTGCTGTAGCAGTAAACAAGATGTTTGCCCCTTCTGAGAGGGCTGGGCCCCTCAGGGCTGAAAGGGGCTGGGCCCCTCAGGGCTGAAAGGGGCTGAAGGGGCTGATGCCCCCCTCCTGGAGAAAATTTCTCCACACTGGGGGGCGGCAGAGGTTCGCTACAGGTTAACTCTTCATCACTTAACATTAATTTGATTTTCTCACTTACCACCACTGCTGCTTGTCTTTTCTGAACAGCTTTAGTCGGTGTGGTTTCTGGAGAATCACTAATTTTATTTTCAACATTGTGTAATTCTAACGGCACTAGTTTATTTATTGTCCGCTTATTCACTACACCTTTGCTCAAAGCATCAAATGCCCTGATGATTCCATTTGCATCAGGGTATATGGTCACAATACCATATACCCTTTTTCCCTCATCAATTCTATGATTCACCTCATCTTTCATAGACCCATCCGCTGACACGTCCACTCCCAAATATCTGAATACATTCACCTCCTCCACACTTTCTCCCTCCAATCTGATATCCAATCTTTCATCACCTAATCTTTTTGTTATCCTCATAATCTTACTTTTTCCTGTATTCACTTATAATTTTCTTCTTTTACATACCCTACCAAATTCATCCACCAACCTCTGCAACTTCTCTTAAAAATCTCCCAAGAGCACAGTGTCATCAGCAAAGAGCAACTGTGACAACTCCCACTTTATGTGTGATTCTTTATCTTTTAACTCCACGCCTCTTACCAGGACCCTCGCATTTACTTCTCTTACAACCCCATTTATAAATATATTGAACAACCACGGTGACATCACACATCCTTGTCTAAGGCCTACTTTTACTGGGAAATAATCTCTCTCTTTCCTACATACTCTAACTTGAGCCTCACTATCC